>NC_087403.1:8659357-8962982 GCF_031307605.1 Tribolium castaneum | reverse complement strand
GTATGGGTATTCGAATGAAGAAATGTGATCCGACTTGGTGGTGTATAAGGGTCAGGAGTTCCCACGGTGGCATGCATGTGTCACATGTCAACCGGCGAGCTCCAAATGTTTCCAGATTTATGCTTTAGATATGCTAAATCGGTCGGCCACCTCTAAACTAGAAAGTCGAACCCTGAACGAGTGATTCCCAATTAGGCGCATCCAGCTTTTCCCGATGAAGTATTGTTTCCTCGTGGGGCTCCTGATGGAAGTTCTCGACACAAAAGACCAGATAAGCCGAAACTTTCCTTCCTCATTTTGTAAAGAAGAAAAGACGCCAGATCATATTCGCACTGAATGCAAAATTAACTTGCCGTCAGTGCTTCTCTGCTTCATTTTAATTCATTTTGTCTCCTCGCCAGATTTAATGCTCGGTTTAGTTTCGTTAGAGATGATAAGATTACTTAAAAACATAAATAACTTCGCTAAATCTGTTTCCTAATTTAAATGGCGTTACGCATTACGTACAATTTACGCCAGTTTGTTTATTCCAGTTACTCAATTACGACATTATCCAGTCGTGTTACCACTTCCTTATCCTCATTTACACACCAAATCAGACACACGAGAATCCAATTACATAATGTCGCATAGCTTGTCTCGTGCTCGTACACTTTTTAATTTTCCTTCGAATTTCGACAAGAAATTTACGAGCCAAAGGCCGAAAAGCATAAAGCGTTAAATTTATGACAAAATTATCCTCAGCGTTATGAGATGTTGCTCACACTCCCTTTTTCGCGATTTCACCCACTGTTGAATTCAAAGACTATTCACCTGTTACTCGATCATAAATTACGGAATTTTAATTGGCAAATTGAAACTGTCGAAGAGAAATTTCATTTCTTGATCTTTTAAATATTATTATTTATTACGATATATGGGATATTTACCTATGGGCTAAATGGGCTATAGCCCAGAGCGATAAAAATATCTTTATTTTGATTAAAAAAATAGCAAGTAAATAGACGGATTGTGTTTTTAAATTAATTGATTTGATTTTTACTTTTCGTCGTATTTTTTACTTCTTAAGTTCTTAATTGTTTGATTATTGAGTTCTTAATAGTTTTAATTCATTCGTATCTATTATAGAAAATTCTTGAGTAATGGTAGAAAACGCCTGTAAGAAAAATATATCTTTGAAAACAGTCAGCGACAACATAAAGCTGCGTCTTTGGCAAGCCTAATCGGCTTTTTTAACTAATTGAAAAAAAAACCGAATATTTTGAGTTTAAGAGAAAATCAATTGATCAAAAGCATGAAATTAAAACCTGATACATTCAGGTGTCGCCGATTTAAAAAAGTCAATTTTACTGATATTTATCTTTTAGAAAATTAACTAACCTTTTTTTACAAATCTATGTTTTATTTAATGGATATTTAACGGAATATTTTTTGCATTAAATCGTTATTGGTGGATTTAGCTTAGTTTTTGAATTATTTTGATTTTTTTAACAAAAACATGCTGTTTTAAAAAATTATTGCATAAAAACTAGACTCCTAGAAAAGCACGACTTTTACCATTTTAAAGAAGAATGCTCAAACTTAAAGGATAAGGGATTTTTAGCTCACTGCATTCAAGAAGATAAAAAAAATGAAGAGGTTTGTTGCAAGTTGAATAAAATTTTTAAATTATTTTTAAATTATTTTACTTTTCCCGTCTAAAAGACCTTTAAATTGTCTCTGTAAAACTATAAAGTCATTAACAGTTAGGTGCCTCTTCCTGATCATTTGAGAGATATTTAACTTTAAAAATTAAAAAAAATATTAACTGCAGGTTGATTAAATACCGGACAATCTCTCGGGTGCTGATAAAAAACATTAAACTGAATTAGAAGTTCCTTCAAAGTTAAATTTTAAAGTTAAGTTTCAGATCATATTATTTTGACTTTAGTTAGTGGAAACGACAGCTTTTGCAACATTAAACAAATACTTACCTGTTGAAAAAAATCAACAATTAATGTCTTATGATGTAGAAAATATTTAAAAAACTTGAAAATTCGACATCAGAGGAAACCAAAGAGCAAAAACCGATACCGAAAACAAATTAAAAAATATATCAAAATTAAGTTGCTTGAAAAAATCTGACTTTATTTTTGTGCTTAACTGAACGTCTGTTATCACCATACGAGAGTTTGTTCGTCACTGTTGAATCACACTATATAGTTTCAGCACTTGGAATGTGAAATTTTCGTATAACATTAATGTTATCCTTAGACCATTATTCGTCAGTTATTACAGTGAAATAACTAAAATTTCATATTTATTGCCAATTTTTAAATCCCCGTATAAACTCCAACAAATGATCATGTTATGGTATGATTTACTATGGTGTTAATAATGCTCATAGCAAATGTTTATTGTTGCTGGTAGTTGTAGCCATTTGGAACTTTATGGTTTTAGATAGACAATTTAATAATCTTGGAGAAGCAAAACAAAAAATTGGAATTCTATTTGACTTTTTCATGTTATACAACTTTTAACAAACTTCTTAATTTTGCTATATTCCCAGCCGCAATGCGCTGAATATTTGGGGTAAAGATTTAAGTTTGAATTTTCTATTTTAAAGTGGTGAAAGTCCTATTTTTCTAATATTTTTAGTTTTTGTGTAATAAATTTAAAAAGAAAGCGTATTTTTGTAAAAAAATCAAATTATTTAAAATCTGCGACGATTGTATATTTGTTTAATTAAAAATAAATTCAACATAGTTTATTTTTATAATTTTACATATATATTTTACTTTAATTGCCTTTCACAAAACTTCTAGATTATTTACACTTTTTTCTATGGCCAACTGCTATCAAGTATTTTAAATATCCATTTTTTATCAAAAGCATATAAAAATATCAAACTGTATTTATATATTTTATTTTTTAGATCAGAAAAACATTAGTTTTTAGAAAATGTTATAGCCAACTATAACCCCTACTTAAAAAAATATAAAACTTTATGTTATTTTCCAGCTAAACGAATGGTTAAAAAAATAGTTGACTACATACGTTATTGAACTCTCTGTTGTTTCAAATGTGTATCTCTTATAATAAAAAAGATATGTGTTTTTGGTTTTTCTCTAAATCTCTTAGGTTTGAAGATTTTCTATTTGGCCATCTAAAATGTACCACAATGTACAATTAAACTTTAACGTCGAAACCTTTTTATATGCTGTTTCTTTAATTTGCCCAAAATACAAATATTGCAATATTAAAAAAATATCAAACAAACTGTAGGATAACTGTGCTATTACTATGATTAGCATAAAACCGCAAAATTTCTTCTTAGGGCGTGTTAGTGAGGGTGCAGTTTGTAGGATATTATGTTGGCGTAGCCGATGTTTAATTTGGAAAATGTCCAATGGGGCACAGATGGGCTTCTGTCAGCGCTAAGAGTGCCTCATTGGTCATGGCGACAAATGACAATAGCAATCAACTAACCACGCTATAATTAGCAGACTCCTCCACAACCCTAATCGTATTACATCCATTTTTAACGTCTACTCTAATTGCTTTATGCAAATATCGACGTTTTTGAATAAATCTGCAGCGTACCGTGAGATATATTTGACTTTCCGCCGATAAGATATCATTAAAGAGCTCTCAGGGGTTATCAGAGTTGAGCGATAAAGTTTGATAAAGAGGAATTTTGAGATGTGTTTTTTTTTCTTCCAAAAAAATATATCTAAATGTCAGAGTCGGTTAGTTATGAATTATGATCAACGAGTAAATAGCCTGACCTTATAATTATCTTGTGGAGGGATATGACTGTGGAGAAATGAATTAAAAAGCAATAACAGAGCCGGCTGAGATCCCTAGAGTGATACTTGCAGACCATTTCTGCCTTCAGGGCTGTGACTGGTGATTTGTCATAGAGCTCAAATATAATTATGAAGCCTAAATCCAACTCCCAAATTCATCACATCATACATGCCCTAAACTTATTCTAATTTTTGTTAATTCAAACTCCGCTCACTGTCTGGTCCAACCCTCTGATAGCATATGGATCAAATGGAATAATTGATAGGCCTACTATATCACACATGTCAGTTCATAACTCCATTATTTCCTACTTTTGCATGCGTAATAATTGCATTTCCGATGTAATTTGTTGTTAAATTTTGGCAGTAGTTATAAACAATCAGGGATAAATAGCATAGTGATCCATAGCATGATTAGAAGTTTGTAAAGATCTTTGTAAAGTTGCGGCACAAATGTTGAACGTATTATATCTCTCTTGAATGAAAACAAATTGTGATGAGCGCTTCTAAAAGAGCTGTGGGAGTAAACTTAATCAAATTTCAAGCTCTATTGACGTATTAGTGGAGATTTTCTGATAATCCGAAGCTTTGCCGGTACAGTATGGAAGCTTTTACTGAACGTTATCCCTATCTATTAATTTTTTTTATTTTACTCCAGTATTTTCAACTAGTCGACTTTGCATGTTAATTGCCTATTAAATCAATATGTACTTTACACAACGGCAACATTTATAAGACCATAAATCATAGTACGAAAAGAAGTTAATTGAAATTTGATTAAAGTAACGTTCTCCGCCCTTTTCTTTATAACTAGAAACCGGATCAATTTTTAAGGGCTTTTCTAGAAATTTTAAATAGGTATGTTTTGTTAAAAATGTGAATATCTGCCACAATTTTTATTTCTCCTAAATTTTGAAATTTCTTCAAAAATTTAACATCCCAAAGTTCTATTTAACGTTCCTAATTTAAAATAAGATATTTTTTTAATTTTTATTATTAAAAATAAAATTTTATTTACTTTTCCTGCTCTAGAAATTAATAAAAAATGAATACTATTACCAGATTTTCATACCTGATGTCAGTTTTTTTACAACCTTTTTTAACACCTAGATTTTTAACTTCCTAAAAATAACGAGTGTTTGTCTCTAAAATGCAGGAACAGCCAATAATGTGGATTGCATAAGAAGAGGTAGAAACTGGCGGTTTTAAAGATACGCTATGTTTAAGTTCTCCAGATTATATCTCCAGCGTAAGACATATTGCCACTAGATAGCAGCACAATAGCATGTTATCTTCTGCATGTATATACGCTCGTATAACTTCGGCAGGGCTGTGTACTAAACTGGAGATTTATTGAATGGTCAAATTCTCACCAATAGTTTGTTCATTTTAAAGTTTTTTCTAACTTGATATAACAAACAAATAAATATGTATGTAATTAAACGATTCGTTTTCTCTTTCTTTAATATTAGAAAAAATGTGATGGCTTACCTACTTTGTCTATTTTTTATTGTTGCTTTACCTTCTTTTACGACCGGCGTACGTTATTCACCCATGTTACTCACAGTTTGAATAAAAGTTCTTTAAAATTGCATTGAAACCGTTTGAGAAGTGGAACACAGCCACTATTCGGTAAGGCACATACTTTGAGTGTATTCCAGAAGAGTAGTCTAGATCTAAAGATCGTAAAACATACAAACGTATTGTTTAAATGCAAAGTATACATAGTGTTTCGGCCACAAAAGCATAACTGCGAACTCAAAGAAATATAACGAGAATAAAACCAAAAACTAACCAGACTGTTTATTGTTAAAAAAAACCTTTATTAGCTGAAAGTAGCAAGATGTTGCGGGTTTTGTGTATCTCCCTCAACGCGTTATCTTATTATTTATTAATATCAAATTTCGTTTAAGTTCTTAGGCACTGTGGAAGAGGCCAAACCTAAATTGGACTGGTGCGCTGATTAGTACGGTAATTAATGAGCCACGTGACACCGTCGTAGGGGCGATGTTAACGCAACTTTGTCATTTTCTAATTTCATCGATCTACCCGGAAATTCAACGTTTTGTTCATCTAGTATTACAAATTAATTAAAAAATAATCTTGTAGTGTACCAGGTGCGAACAAAAATTGTGCTCAGAAATAGAAATAATAAATATTATTTGGCGAAAAAGTTACAAAAAACTTACAGAAATGTATTTCTGTTTGGTATTCGGACCCTTGTAACTTTTTTATTTAAAAAAGTGCAATAAACCATATACGTTCTTAAACGAATTGACGAAATCTTTTGCCTAAAATTATCTTTTTTTACGACGACATATGTCAAAATTGTGATTGTCAACTTTGGGTACATGATTAACTTTTGATTTGAAAAGTTCTTCTGACTAGCGTTACAATAATAATTAATTATTAAAAACTGCATAGTTAATTTCAAGACAAACTTATGAAAACAATTTCCTTTCATTTTAAAGTGTTAAAAAAAATTGCGGCTTGTCAGTTAGTTAAAATTTGATTGAAAAATGACAACGTGTTGGAATCAATATAGGTCAGACATTATTTCAATCTGCGAGGAGTGCCAAAAATAGTATTTTTACTTAAATTAGTAAATGAAATTTTATAATAATTGTTTTCGTTGTCATCTACTTCCTTTTTATTTAAAATAATCTATTTTATTTTATGTTTTTTTTCAATTATTAATATTACTTTATCATGTTGGGACACATGTTTAAAATGAGAAGCAAATTATTTTACAAATACCTAATAAGTAATAATATCTCAGTGTCTAGCAATCAAAAGCAGCATTAAGGCCGCAAGTTAGCTTTCTTTTTTATTTCTTTATTGTCTTTAAAGAAGAAGAAAACTTTAAACATATATTTTTTTAACTGACTGGAATCAAAAAAATAAATGAAGGATGAATAAATGAAGCATGTTGAATAACTTAAAAATTTTTAATGGAAAACCCTGTTTTTTATTTTCGCATCTAAAAGACTTTTAAAAATACTCAAAAAAGTATTATTAGGTTTATATTTACATTACAAAATAAGCTTTTTTCATAAATTGTTAGAAAAAAAAATGTGTTTTGTGATTTAACAAAATAAATTTGAAATGTAAAACATTGTTGGTTTATCTTTATTTCTAAAAGAATATAAAAAAGAAGAAAATATTACTTGAAAATAAAAATAAATTGAAAATAAATATTAGAAAAAAGGAATCAACCTGTAGTGCACTAGTAAGTATACAATGTTTTACCTGCTCACGTTTATTGGGTATGAGGAGAATTTTTGATAAATCTTAATGATGAGACAATATTTTACATAATTCGAAATATAATTTTTTGTCGTGCGTAAATAGGCTAATAAATGTAAAGGTTAAATAATCGAAAAAATCCGGACATTCGGTTTTACAATTATTTTTTATTTCAAGTGAATTAAAGGGGGGTTACGAAGTGGCCCTTGTGAATACGATATAAATATTTAATCGTAAAACTAATTGTCCGAACTTCTTTAATTTAATCTTTATATTTATTTTACAAGACATGTGAAAAAATCCGATTAGAAATTAATTCTTGAAATTCATTTCAAATCACTTGAAATAAGATATTTAGAACCGAAGATCTGGATTTCTTCAGTTACAGTCTACAAGACAGTTATGTAAAAATATTCCGACATTGATAGTGTGAATTGTTCATGTTATTGATTTTTACATAATTAAATCAGTACACATGAAATACACAGTTTATGTAACATTACATGAAAATGGAATTTTTTTAGTGTGTAGCGGATTGTTTTCATTGTGTTAAAATATGTTTACTCCTCAAAGAAAAAAATGGGCATGTGGTTTAGTAAAGTAATTATTCTTTTGTGCATCGTTCGATGGTTGTGGTCCGTCTGGCACAGAGGATATAGTAATTAGAGTTGTCGAAAGTGAATGGTATGGGATCTAAGAGAACGTTATTGACTTTTTATGAGGTTGATAAAAGAGCGGTTGTCTGGAAAGGGACGGTGATATCTTCCAACAATGCAGCGCATATGAAATATCTAATGGCAAATCTCTATTAAACCATACAGGAGGACACACACCCTCTTTGGTTTTGTTGCGGTCCGCGGTCGCCACGTTTCATGCACTTTTTCGCCGACTCCCCTCAGTCAATGACCATTGTATTTTCACAATGCCTATTCTATGATTATTAAAATGTGACGTCACTGTTTAATTACACGAAAACGAACACCTGCTACATCCACGTTTTGGGACCTTCGATTTGTTGAGGTGTTTGCTGAGAAAGAAGAGAAGTATTATAGTAATTGCAGTGTATTAGATCGCGGCAGGAAAGTGCTATATGTCTGAGAGATGATGATGTAGAATTGCCAGGCTAATGTAATTGCTGGTGTTGGAGAGTGTTCTCCCTTTTCTCTAGCCTCAGGTCAACAATTGCTCGGGTTATCATCGCCCAGGTCCCAGATGGGATGCTTTATTTTATTATAGTCCAGTCAAATAAGCTTATAAATCGAAATATTGATATAATGTACTGTGAAGTAGTTAAAAACATTTAGCCAAAGAATTTTTTGTTTCAACCCTCGAGAAGGGATTAATCATAAATCCTTGCACATTTTTGCAACAGGTTCAATCTACTATTACTTCAACCATAATTGTTGGAATTAGTGCCTTTTAAATTATAAAAAAAGTTTCTAACTTTATCCAGAAGCAAGATACGAGGATGTATTAAACACAAAATTTATCCAGTTTTAAGTTTTTGCAATTTTTTGGCTAAAACGTCATTTTTATACTGAAGGCAATTTCAAATCAAAAAACGACTTTCGAATTTGAATTCGAAAATTTTACATGAAAATCAAGTGTTTTTGATGTTTTTTTTAAATGTACGTTTTATCTCTTTTATATTTTTAATCGTTCAGTCTGAATAATATCAAAAAAGGCAAGAATTTTGTGCTTTACAATTTTTATTTGAACCTTTTTTTTTCTAACTTTTACCGACTTTGAATAATCAATCTTTAAGAAACACATTTTTGTTGGGGGTGGAAACAAAAATTTTTTGACTAAACGTTTTTAAATACTTCACAGTAACTTATATCAAAAATGCAAGCTTTTCCACAACATTTATTTGACTGGACAAAAAACATTCACAAAAATCACTTTCAAGAGCAACCGCTAATCCAACCACTAAACACATTCATAACTCCTAAGTGATATCTTCCTGCTACTGTGTTTACTGTGTAAGGGTGCCCTGAAAGTTCTGTTAACATTAATACCCCAAATTTAATTAAGCAAATAGTTGAAATTCCTTGGACAACGGTCATTTATATCTTCCACTGAATGCATACTGTATCACAATACGCTTATTTACAATCACTCACATTCATTTATTATGACAGATTTCACAACGAGTTGTACCTACCCGAATTTTCACATTCGCGTACGTTTCAATCGATTGAAGGTGAAGAGACGATATCAGAAGTGCCGTTTGGTTAATTTTGGTTTGATATATGACCCCTCTGATATAATATAATTAGGAGAAGCTTTGAATCTACCCTTATCTATTTGAATAGTGGCGAAGGGGCGGCAAAAACCGTATTAGTTACCCTTTGTCGGCTCATATTACAGCACAGATTTGGCACTAGACCACAACAACTAAAAACTATCATCTTTTGGGTCGTTCAAACTTTTTATTTAAACTTGTATCAGTCGATTCTGCTTTTAGTTTTTGAAATATTTTTGTTTTAATTTATTACAGGACTTTATGATGTTACTATAAATTTAATATATGAAAACAGGTTTAAAATTGTAAGAATGTCAAGGCAAAAAGATACCGAAAAGTCGGGTAATTCAACAGAGGATGATCAGTTGAAGGTTTAATTAATTTGGAGCAGCCAATTGAAGCGTTGCCAGTATCTTCAAAAAATACTAAAATGTCAGAGTGTGAGCAGCTGAATGCAAAGGGCGTTTAGGAAAATTTTACACATTTTAAAGAATACACTTTACAGGAAAGTCAAGAAAAGAAGAAAGAAAGATAATGATTAAAAGATAAGTAAAAGTTGGAGATAACGAACAAACAACACAAAATAAAGTGAAAGTGATGACACGAAAGGAGTGAGAAACAAAAATGTTTCAAAAAATAGAGGGTGCTGGAGCCTAAAACGTAACTAACGTTGTTTTTGAACTTCCCTCTCGCGATCTTAATCTGTTTTTGTTTGAAGATATGCAGGGTGAGTCTATTAAAGTATATGTTTACTCTAGGTAACTCAAAAACTAATAATCATACAATAATCAGCATTTGTTTTTAAATTATTTTATATTTTTTTATCAGAATTTTTCTACAGTTCATTGAAATTAAATTAATAAATTATTATTACTAAGGACTGGTTCACAGAAAGTGAATTAAAAGTTAATCCAGAATTAAACTAATTCAAAATTAATTATGGCATTGCATCAAATTAATCGGGAATCAAAATTTGATTGCATCTTCTGGAATGTTCTATGCGATCAGTAATAAATCCGATTTTCATCAGTATAAAATGATAAATGATCAGTATTTAAATAATTTTTGCACAGTAAAAAATTTAAATGACAAGTAAATCACGCACAGTATTTTATTAAAATTTGTTTAGTATAAAGTGCTTAGTAAAAAAAATCGTATACTTATGCACAGTACCTAATTTCAGTTTTAAAAGGAAACATACCCCTCGAACGCTTAAATTCCGAAACGTAGAACACGAAATGTGGGATTCTAGACTCTCCAGTTTGAAATGCTAGTATTTACTGCGCATTTATTATTTTTACAGTGCAACTATTATTTTTACTGTGTGTTTATTATTTTTACTATGCATTTAATTTGTACCGTTTTATTTTTTTATTTTGATATTAGGAATGGTGTTTTTTTCAAAAAATACATTATACAGTTATCGCTAGCCTCAAAAATATTCACGATCTGAGTTTTGGAATGTCAAAGGCAAGTAAATTTAACCAAACACTAATTAATTAATTACTCATTAAACTAACATTAATTACGTTGCGATATACTTTGTAAAAGGTCAAATTAATCGCAAGTTAGAATTTGGCTACAATTAAGTGTGAGGTATACAACCAATAAAAAATTTTTGGGGCGTTTTTTGAGGCTACCTACCAATATTTTCTACGTAATTCTCACAGAAAACAAAATTTAAGCATCGTTGATATCAGGATGTCATTTTAAATATTAAAATACATTTTTTATTTTAGTGACTCAATATTAAATAATTGGTTTTACAACTGTCGAAAAAATTTGAAAAGAATTTACATGCAAATTATTTGTTTTAGAGATACAGTAAAAATAAACTAATACGAAAAGTAAATAAGTTTTTTTGCAATTGATCACACAAGTTTTTAGGAGCTTTCTAGAATTTTCGAAATTATCAACTGTCAAAATTCAAGGCTAGTATGATATTTTTAAAATGGTTATCAAAAAAATGTCCATAACTAGGTTTTTTTCAGATGGAACGATCCTAATTTCTTAACGATAATCGAAAGAACGTCGATATTTATTATGATTTTTATTAACATATTCTATACTTCTCTCTTACAGTTTTTGAAATAATCGCAAAACACTGATGTTACTTTGCAATTTTCATCGTTAATTAGGTAGGCCTTGCAAAATGGTCAACAGTTATCAAACTTCAATATTTTATTTAGTTTTAATTCACTTTATTAATTATTAATGCAAGGCTAGTATGTTTTTTTGAAAATGGTAATAAAAATGATGACTTCTATCAATAGATTTGATAGATCTCACAGTTTTTGAAATAATCACAAAAAACGGATTTTTCTTATAATTTTTATCTTAATCAAGTATAAAAAAAATATTACAAAACAGAATAAAAAAACTGAAAAAATCAAACATTTTTTTAATTAATGGCACAACTTTATCGTAATTTTTGAAAGTTTTTCCATTAAAAATAAAAATAATGAGCTAAAATTCCGTTTTTGGCGATTATTCCGAAAACTGTAAGAGATGAATATAGAAGTATTCATAAATTTGATGTTCTTCTAATTGTCATTGAAAAAACTGAATCATTCTATTTAAAAAACTACTATGTTATAATCATTTTCTAATCATCATTTGTTAAAAGATCATAGTAGCTTTGCACTTTGAATGTTGACAACTCTGAATATTTCAGAAGACTCTTCGGACCTTTGGTTATCAAATGCAAAAAGAATTATCCACTTATCGAAGATGATGTAAGAGCTGATATTTTGAATGGAACCGTGCAAATAAAAATTTTTGAAATTTGAAATGACATACATCAGAAACTGACAGATAAGTACTAACAACTAAAGTACATTTTACTCACTTTGAAAAGGCGAATTAAAAAATGCAACAAAAATAGGTGCTGGTTACTATTTAAAATTTCAAAGTTGGCGTCAAACTCAGAATGATCGATTTGGATCATATACAAAATTTTAAAGGTCTAGAACCAGATTAAAAGTTATAAAGTTTCTAGTGTAGGTCCTAAAAGAATCAGCCTGTATAATGCATTACTTCCCAATATAGCACAATGTACAGGCAATACCTATAGTGTGGAAATACTTGTACAAAAAAGTGTTAGTGAAAGATTTTTCAGTTTTTATGTAAAAAATTAATAGAGAAGCGCGTTTTTTAAAAAAAAAGTCTAATCATTTCAAAAACTAAGCAAAATCGACCAGTAATAATTTAGCTCAAAAACATCAGTGTTGAAAGTTACATGCAAAAATTCAAAAAAACATAAGTTTGTATTGTAACTAATTTCGGAAATAATGTGTATACTTAAAATAATTTTAGTGAGTCAGGGGGTTAGCATCTACGGTTTTTGTAAAAAAAAAGTAAAATTTTTAAACATTTAAAGGTCAATAATGGATTTTTCAAATGGTTGGGACACCCTGTATGTAAATTAGACTGGAGAAGGGGTAACGTATCCGAAATGTAATACTGGCTTTCGGTTATCAGCGGTAGACCACCCCAGATTCAAAAGTGAGAACAAAGCAATAAGGGTTTCCACCCTAGCAAATCAGTAGGTTCGATAACATCGTTATATATCCGCTGCTAACCGTACAAATACATTTCATTACGTTTCTTTGATTTAACTATTCAAGTATTCACCCACAGTGACATTTCTCGGTTTAGGGGATCCCATGATTCTCGTGTCTCGGCTTTAACCTCATTCTAAATTGTTCACGCTTTTAAATTCTTTTTAAACTCTAATTTCCATATCAAGATACGAATACCCTGAGGCTAATCCCAATACATTTTTGGCTCTATTTTCGAATCTTACGACTTTCAAAGATAACATTTTTATCGACTTTGTGACCTTTTTATCTCAGACCAGCTGCGTAACAATTATAACCAGCGACCTTTGCACCCCATTTACGGAATGAACGAACCACTTAGAGGTAGCTAATTTTTGTCATTAATTTCTCGATTCACTCTCCTCTTTTACCTAGTAAATTATTTAAATAACTCATCTTTTCCCTTGTAATTTGTCCAACTGATAAAGGAAGTCTGTTTCTTGTTGTGTTGGCAATAAAAATGACAGAAGAAAGAGCCGGTATAAATATTGGCGTGCGTCTAAAAAGATTAGTGGAAAGTACTTGGGTTTATCACTCTACCAGGCTCCTTTACTTACCCTTATATCACTATTTTCAGTTCACCACATTTGCAATAAATCAGTACATCTAAATTTAAACGCATTCACATTTGACGTGTTATTATTCTTCACCTGTCTCTCCAAAACTTGACAATGGAATTAGTGAGTCACAAGAAGACCAAATGCGAAAAGTTAGTCGCGAATTTAAAACAAATTTACCAGATACGTCCTGACTTCTGAATAATACAAAAGGAAGGAACAAACCTTTCCAATACGTGAAAATGTGTACACATCCATGATTTATTTATTTATTTATTATATTTATTGTTTTCTTACACATATGATTAACTTATTACCTTGTTTTATTCTCTCCGGTAAAAATAGTAAATTTTGCAATTGCAAAATTCTTATTTATTATTTTTACTGTTCTCCTTCTTTATTTTGTTTAAACAAGTTGGTCAGTGTTTAATAATTAGTTTGTAATGATAGCAACTGTTTTCATTGTTGTTTTAAATTGTCCGAATTCTTTGTTTCTATCACAACGAAAATAGTTCGGTACTTTTATTATTGTACCCATAAACGGGTACACGTTTTAATGTATTATCTTTACCAAATTTTAAGTAAATTGTCGAAAGTTTTATTGAAATATTAAAAATAACAAACATGTTTTATTTTTTGAGCACTCTTACCTGTTAAAATTAACACACGTATTTCTAATACACCTGTATATAGTTCTCATAGAAGCGAGAGAGGAAAATGTGAGAAATCAAAGTTTTTCCACTCAATTTGTTTCGTTTTGTTGTTTTTATTTTGTTGTTTGTTTATTCAGAAATGTTTCTTTGGTAAACTATGCAAAAATTGCTGTGGTTATAGTAAGGAATAGTAGGGAATGATGCAGAAAAAAATTAATATAGTTAATGAAATAAAAATTGGGACATTTCATTTGAAAAAGTTATTGATACTTTGAGTTGTCCAAACTTAACCTTATTTTTTAAAATTTATTAACTTCTTTTCCAATTTTGAGCACACTGAAGGACAGATATAGGCTTTCTCTTTTAATTATCAAAATACGAGTATGATTTTGAAATCTCTAAAAAGGTGCAAATTCAAATATTTTCAAAAAACTGTAAATATCTCGAAAACGGCTGAACTTAGATGTAGGGAAAGGTGATTAAAAATGCCTTAGAGTGATCTTTTTTTTGTTCATTGCTTTTGTTTTACATCATTTGTATTTTGTTTCTTGGAATGTTTTTTGTTATACACACATATTTTTTGACTACTTTAGTGTAACTAAGTAAACTTTTGTAATAGCCTTACGTATTCTATTTTTATATTATTAATGAAGCAATACATGTCGTAAAACTTTAAAGGATAAAACAGAATTTGTGACCGTTCTGTCAGATGGTATTAAATTTAAAGATGTTGCAAGTGTACGAACAAAGAATCCAATATTTGTAAAACCTTATATAGTGTAGCATATGTTGCGCCTTATCACAAGCATCGTGATAGTAAACACAATTTTAGTGTAGAATTTATCCTGCAATATGTGACAGGAGTGGTAATATGGGGGTTTATTGTATTGAAAGATGGGAAAAAGTGAATTTTTTTGTGAGAGACAATTAGCTGGAAAGGTAATGGAAGCCCGATAAAAAGCAGAGCACAATACTCAATCTGTAAAACCCAGGATGAATGAGGACGGTTAGTGGTTGGATGAACGATATAGCTTATATAATTAATCATCGAACTTGCCGGTATTTGCACTACTAAGCGAACCATCTTAATTTCTAAGATAAATACCTATATTAATTAGATTGCGTCAACAGGAGAAGTCGTATAATTACTTAGGAACGAGACAGTTTTCGTTCTTAATACTTTATCGGCTAGCAGCAGTTGCGAATTTGCATAAATAACTCATAAAAGCGACAGCAGACGCTTTATAGAAATTTCAGCCAGCAAATATACATCGCACCTTGAACAGTTATTGCCATTTGAGCCGAATTATCCTAACCCAAAAATTGATTTATTAGATAATTTGGTTAGGAAAAGGACAACATCTACGAACATATTTTGTCACTTTACTTATCCCCTATTTCGTGGAATATTTTAACATATTTTGGCATTCTAAAAGCCTGCGGTCATTCGAAGGATATTGAAGATCTCTTGCCTTAAATCCACTGTATATGTTATGTAGAATATCCCCAAAACATTCAACTGCCCTCTTCCATAAAAAATGATGCGCCTTAAAGACAGAAAATCTATAGTTCGCCGAGTCAAAAAGTCCAACCCCGACCAGCAAATCACGCATTATTTAGATCGTGAAAAGGCTGTTTGTGTCCGGATTCGTCATGTGGAGATTAATTAGGCATGTGGAGAGCAGCACGCGCGAGATATCGTATATCCATTAAAATAACAAAACCAATATCGGTTTACAAAAATGACAGTTCTTCCGACTGCGGAATAGACTATAACCCTTCAGCTTCTGGTAAATTCACCAGGCTCTGTTGTTATCATGGGACCTGAAAAGCAGAGGCGTATTAAGCACCTGGCAAACTTGATAGATGCATGTTAAATAAAAAAATTTGCAGGGTGACTCTTTTAGAGCCTACATTAGAAACTTCTAATCAAACTAGAGCTTTAAAATTTTGTATAAGATTCAAACGGACCATTCCGAGTTCAACTAAATTGTTTTCAAAATGGCTGAGCTTCCGGAACTACAAGAAATTGGCGCCAACTTTGAAATTTTAAATAGTAACCAAACATTTTTATTGTTTTTTTAATTTACCTTTTTAAACTGAGTAAAATTTACCCAAGTTGTTGGTACTTATTTGTCATAGTTTTTGACATATGTAAATTTTTATTTGTAAGGGTTTTTTTAAAATATCACAGCTCTTGAACTGTTTGCGATAACTGAATTTTTTTTTGCATTCGATAACCAGTTTCAAAGAGCATTCTATAATATTCAAAGTTGTCAACTGTCAAAATTCAAGGCTAGTATGACTTCTTCAAAATGGTTATCAAAAATCGGCTATAACTCAGTTTTTTCAAATAGATCGACCTTATTTTCTTAACGGCAATAAAAAAACAATAAGATTTTTGGTGATTTTTTATCAACACGTCATACAGTTTTTGAAAAAATCACAAAAACGGATTTTACCTCGTAATTTTTATAGTGGTCTACAATAGTCAAACTTCAACATTTTATTTAGTTTTAACTGAGTTATTATCGAATAAGCAGCAAAACAATAGTATTTAATTATGGTTTACGCTAACTTAGTAAATTATGTAAAGTAACTCAACCATCGAACTTCTTGAGTGAAAATGGTGGACAAATCTAACATTTCTTTTAATCAATGGCACAGTTTTGTCGTATTTTTCGAAAGTTTACTCGATTAAAAATGAAAATAATGTGCTAGAATTCTGTTTTTTGCTATTATTTCAAAAACTGTGAGAGATAGATATGGAAGATGTTAATAAAAGTCTGCATAAAAATTGATGTTTTTTTGATTGCCATTGAAAAAACAGGGCCATTCCATTTGAAAAAACTGTATTATAATAATTTATTAATCATCATTTTCAAAATATCATAGTTAGCCTTATAACTTGACACTTGACAATCCTAAAGATTTCGGAAGACCCTTCGAGCCTTTGGCTATCAAATCCATCTAGACTTCACTTATTGTGAAAAGTTCAAGGACTGTGATATTAAAATGAATCCCTGCAAACGACATACTTTAAAAACCATGACAGATACGTATTAACAATTAGGGTACATTTTACTCAGTTCCAAAAAGCGAATTCAAGAATGCATTAAAAATAGGTGGTTACCATTTAAAACTTCAAAGTTGGCGCCATTTTTCGTGTAGTTCCGGAAGATCAGTCATCTTTACAATTTAAAATAATTTTATTGAAGTTAAAAAGCTTGTAATGTAGGCTCCAAAGGAATCAGCCTTTATGTTACGGCTAACATGTAAACTTGGTTAGTTGTAAATTGGCCAAACCGTTGGCTATTTTAATAGAAAAAGCAGAAGATTCAACTAAAATAGCGGCTAATTTACTAGCCAAGTTTAGCCGTAACATACAGGATGTCCGTTTTTCGAGCTCCGTACCATGGGGATCTTAATTTAGGGCAAAGTTGCGCATTTTTATGCTGAACAATTATCTGAAAAAAAAAATTGAAGTGTCATTTTTAATTTTTAAATTATTGAGACAAAAAAAAATTGTATTTTTTTAAAATTTTTTTAAACAAAAACCAAAAAAACTAGCGTTTTTAACTAAGACGTTCTTAGGCACTTTTTTACAAGATATCTAAATCTGTCGTCGCCTTCTCCAAGGCGTTCTTGATGTCAGAGTTACAACACGAAACTTTGTTTTTTCTTATTGACGTCACATTTGCTTTTTGTATTTTTGGAAAGCGTTTTTATTCTTGATTACAACGATGTATTACTTACTGACTAGAAATTCTTTGACGTAGTCAAATTTGCCACCATCAACTTTGAGAGTTTTGTCGTCGCCTTCTTTGGTATTTTTTTGTCTTGTCAACTGCTTCTTTTTTTATCACCTGGAATGAGACAGAGTAGACTTCTTTCTTCGTTCTTGAGAATTCGATTCCGTTTCCGGGCCGGCGTCATTTTTACTTTCTTCTCGATTTTACTTTTTACTGCTTCGTTTTCTTTTCTTCGTGCCAGTTTTATCTGTTATATCTGTTTTTGATGACTCTTCTCCTTGAATGAGAACAATACCTTCAATATCCTCGGCAACATCATTTTCGATCTTCACTTTTTACATTTTATCTTCATTCTTCACAACTGTTTTCTCGAATTCACTTAATACCGTCTTCAACACTCTTCTCCCATGTTTTTCCCTTTAGCTACTAACGAAATTCTTTTTTCAATCCCGACCTTCTGTCTTCGTTTTTCAATTTTCGTCAGACTTGGACGCCGCCTCACGCCCACATTTATGGATTGGAAAACTTGCCGAAGAGAGATCTTATGGTACTATTGGACGAGAGCCTCACCGTCCCAAAATTTTGGATTGGACATAGTGCTTGGTTAACACACTCGAAGGATCATATGTTTGAGTAGAACTCGGGGCTAAGTTCATTCCGATTTTATTATAAAAATAATTCGAATATATACAAAATTTGCTTACAAACTAAAACAGTGAATATAAACCAAATGTAATTACAATAATAATTTGGCCATTTAAAATTTAAAACTGTTATTGTGTTTGTTTAGTTGTCGCTGGTCAAGTGACCCAGTTAGAACATTCCGCTGATCTTTGCTGATGTTGCAGAAATGTCTGTTTCGTGTAAAATTCTCAAATTTAAAGAAAAATTCTCTTCAACCCCATGATTAAACAGCATGATTAATTGGTTATATAAGGTACCTGTAAATCGAAAGTGTTCGGATTATTGATATCATTTATTATGAATTTTATAATACGAACGTTTTCGTAATTTGGAGACTGCAATCTTTCTGTTCGGATTTTCATTTCCTTTACACCTTAAGGGCCGGTTTACAGAAAGCGAAATTATGATTCAATTCAAAATTAAATTAATTCGAATTAAATTGACTTTTAAAATGCATTGACAAATGTCAAGTTAATCGCGATTAAAATTTAATTGCAATTAAAGTTCTGTAAACCGGCTCTTCCTAACATTTTTAATAAGACAGATAATATGCTATTGTTAATATGCTAAATAATTATTAACATCATCTACATTAAAGGTAGATATATCTATGTCGCTATTTTTTTCTATTTTTTATTACTGTTCATTATTAGCAGCAAGTATGATTTCTTTTCTTGCCTTATTGCATTTACAGTCAGTTTTGTAATTATTTACCACTATTTTGTTATATTGTGTGTATGTTTAAGATTAGAAATAAAGTGTCTATCAAATGGTCTAAACAAACATACAGGGTGCAATTTGAAAAAAAAGTTGACAGTTACAATTTTGATGTGTCTCATCTTCTCATTGTAAAGGTAAATTGATAATTCTATCCAATAGATTTGTCGTTTCATTTACAAATATAAATATGGTTTAAATAAAAAAATTACAAGGGTGCGAATACCAAACTGAAATACCCGGTATAGATATTGAAACGTTTAGTTTTGATATTGTTTGTTCCTTAAACTACAAACTTTTCCATTCCATTTTCTTCTTTTTTGACGTGCGTTAAGTTGACCCAACCACTTTCAACTTTTGAAAATGCACATACGGCATTCAAATGTGCTCGGAAAGTGCTGAAGAATGCTGCCATTTATTTAAAAAATGCTACTTTAGTTTTAGAGATTTTTTATGTTTTTTTGGTTGGACTAACTTAACGACAGCCCAACCGTTCATGTGCTAAACGATTTCTTTATGTCAACTAAAAGATCTTGAAAAATGCTGGCGAATGCTGTACTTTAAATGAAAAGTGCTGAGAAAAAAACGAAGTTTTTTATTTAAATGATGGTTGGGCTAACTTAACGACAGCCCAACCACACCGAGTGCCTTCGAGTTTTTTATGTCAACTAAAAGACCTTAAAAATGCTGGCGAGTGCTGTACTTAATTCAAAAAGTGCTGAGAAAATAACATTGTTTTTTAATATCGAAAATTCTCCCCTTTAAATGCAGGAGCTGTAGTGCTTACTTAGGTACATCATATATCCTTTTTTTTTAAGTAGATTCACATGAATTGGAATTGTTCAATAAAAACACAATAATTAGTACTTTATTTAAAAAAACATTTCATTTTAACACAAAATAAACAATAAAAAAATAATATAAATATTGTACTTTTACAAACAGCGATAAACAAGTAGGGCACAACCTCTTAAAACTTTTTCCGGGGGACAGTTCGTGTTCACTTTGTCTTGAAGAGCGTCATATATTTCCCATTTTTAATTTGGCTTTTTACAATAGGCAATAAAATGGCCTACATCACTAGCAAGAATTCCTTCACCGATAGTTTTCACTAACCCCTGGAGTTTGTAGTTTAGGTTTTTATGGGTTAATGCTATATTAGCAGGAATTTGGCATAACTGAACACTTCTATTTGTGTTGGGCAATGAAACTGATGCCCAGTCAATAAGTATGTAGTTTTCATTCAAATTCGATTTTACTTTTCGTCACATTTTGGACAAAAGCAAGTTTTCTCCTTTGTCTTTGTAACAAGCTCAGCTACTAAATTATTGTCACTTAACATAATTGTTGCGTAATTTCTGGTTTCATTGTAACCACACTTAGAGCAAACCGTGATTTCTTTCTTAGACCATTCTAAGAAATTATTAGTAGCTAATCTATCTATTAATAATTGCTGCGTACATACGCAAGGAATTTCTATTAGACCATCGGGCCTGAGGACTTCATCAAAAATTCGAGCCAAAATTTTAGCTCTTAGTATGTAAGAATGTCTAGATATTTTTCCCTTGACCAAATTCTGTAAAAGTTCGGCCAGAAAATTATCATCTACAACACCCTCTCTAAATGCGGGGCAGTCACAGTAACATGAAGACATATTCGAACAAGTGCATCAAATCCACACGTATTAGTAAACATAAACTTTTTTTTATTAATCGTGATTGTTCTTAATGTAAAACAGTTTCCATTTTTTATTAAAGATATAGGAATTGTTTTTGTCCGTGCCGAAAGTTCCATAAATTCCCATTCTTTTTGATTTTCCAGATAAGATCTCCGTGGACGTTTAGGTTTAGTTGCACCTTTCCCTTTCCAGTTTTCAACTGCTCTATCTTCTTCATCTTTCACTGTCTCGTCGTTGTCATCGTTTGTTGTTTCCACTTCTTTGGAATTTTTATGTGTTTTCTCTAGCAAAGAAAAAGGGTCGTCTGCTTCTTTGGGTACAGCTGAATATAACTTATCTTCATTTTTGTTAGTATATTTAGGGAAAATATTTTCTTCGCCTTTCCATACTAACATGCTGTCCTTGTTCTTTGAATATACTAGAGGTATAGCTTCTTCTAAAGTTTCTATGTGGATTTTCAAAACTTTTCTAAGCCTAATAAATTTTGAATTAAAAGTAACTGTTGTTTTCCCAGCTCTTTTTATTTGCAGTATAGCCTTTGCCAGTATTTTTGAAAACGTTTTAGTTCATATGTATAAATAAATCGTAGAGCACTCGGTGTAAGATTGGACTGTCCGACCACCGTTAAGAAGTTAGCCCACCAATTTTCGATATTAAAAACCAATGTTATTTTTTCAGCACTTTTGAATTAAGTACAGCACTCGCCAGCATTTTTTAAGGTCTTTTAGTTGACATAAAAAACTCAAAGGCACTCGGTGTGGTTGGGCTGTCGTTAAGTTAGCCCAACCATTATTTAAATAAAAAACTTCGTTTTTTTCTCTGCACTTTTTATTTAAAGTACAGCATTTGCCAGCATTTTTTAAGATCTTTTAGTTGACATAAAGAAATCGTTTAGCACATGAATGGCTGGGCTGTCGTTAAGTTAGCCAAACCATTATTTAAATTTAAAAAACTCCGTTATTTTCCCAGCATTTTTTATTTAAAATACGGCATTTGCCAGCATTTTTAAAGGACTTTTAAATGGCATAACAAAACGTCCTGCACATAAAATGGTTGGGCCACCGTTAAGTTAGCCCAACCAAAAAAACACAAAAAATCTATAAAACTAAAGTAGCATTTTTTAAATAAATAGCAGCATTCTTCAGCACTTTCTGAGCACATTTCAATGCCGTATGTGCATTTTCAAAGTTTGAAAGTGGTTGGGCCAACTTAACGCACGTTTTTTTTGGGAAATGGTGTCTAAAGGCCCCAAAATTTTAACCGCCAAGAGCCGCCAGTCTACTACTTAATCCGTCTCTGCAGAAAGGGGAGCAGAAAGGACAGCATTCAATCAGCGTGCGTCCCGGAGGGATCGACGAAATTAAGTAACCTTGGTTGATGCCCACATGTAATTACAACATCACCCGGTACAAATACCACCTCCCGGGTTCCGGTAGCCCTCCCCAGCCTACTCGATGTCATCTTCTGTGACAGCGCCCTAATCACTCTTGCCCCGGTCAATTACTAAACGCTTGTTCCCCGAAATTTCCCGAATTATCCAATCATTTCACATTCCTATCGACTGTCAGCCCGGCAAACTAACTATATCGCACGATTCGATTCGCAAAAGTATCGCTGACAAACCGCGTTACATTCTATTCGGTTCATTGAATAGAGTGCTTTAACTTCACAAGGGCTTATTCGCTCATATGTGCGTTGTGCCGACTCGAAATTCAGACCACGTACCACACATGCGAAAATTTTTGAATACAATTTTCTATATGCGGAAGACGAATGCTGACTAAATGTCATATTACTTCACCCAACTTCCCGACTCGTTCAATACCTACGCAGATCAACAAGTCGTGCATATGCACACTAATTTGCAGCTGATATAGACAACCTAACTATCAAATAAGTAAGAAATTATATGTATGTTAAATATGAATGTGTTGTCTCAGTAAAAAATATTTATGTAAAAATACAGAACTTTACGTTGGTTATGTGTCACCTACGTTAAATACTGTAAATGTAAAATTCCATTTTCATGTCATGTTATTACATGGACTATGTAATTCAGATGTACCTACTAATTTAATATTATGTAAAAATCAAAATGCTGTACAATTCACATCGGAATATTTTTACATAACTGTTTAGTAAAATAAATGTAAAAATTAAACTGAAGAAGTCCGGATATTCGGTTTTACGTTTGAAATAAGTATGTAATTGTAAAACCAAAAGTCCGGATTTGTTCTATTTAACTTTTTTACAATTATTACTCTATTCACGGTCGAAAAAAATTCTAATTATGTAAAATATTGTTTCATCATTAAAATTCATCAAAAACTTTCCCCATACCTAACAGGCGTAAGTAGGTGTGACATTGTGTACTTACCACTGCACTAGAGATATTTTTTATATAATTTTCTAACTTTTAACAAGTAAACTGTCACTTTTAATAATTATTTTCTACCTAAATTTGTCACTACAGAAGCAAAAATAGAAAAAGAATTGTTTTTTATACTACACAAAGAAGTGTAAATTTGTACTTTAAAAAATATTATTTGTATTGTTGGAATTAGTTGGGACAGCCGTCTGAAAGCGAAATTCCTTTTGGAAGTTTCAATGTAAATTTTTTTTTTATTATTTTCGAAATAAAGCGTACGCCACTGATGTCTTCGGGGGTGAACTTGAATGTCATTGCTAGACTTGCGTCGTTGCTATAACAATACCCATTTGCGCCGGTTGTAACTCAACTTGAAATCAGCCTCTTCGTAAATAATGTTAGCACAGTTAGTGGAAAGCATGATATTCAGTTAATGACATTATACTTGATCACTGTGCATTATCGATATTCATGATCAAAACGATTTGTTGTCAAATCAACAAATTAATTGTATTGACAAATTAATTTTATAAGCGCCGTAAGTGGCACGGGTTAAGGGGCTTTTACCCCTACGAAATAAAAACGTAAAAATGGTACAAATCGACACTATTTACTCTTGGAAAGCTGTAATAAAATTTTGTTGGTTTATTTAAGAGTCACCCTGTAATCATTTTATGTTTACAAAATGAATATTATTTTTCTATTTGTAATTTTGATATAAGGGTAGGTATATATAAATAAAAGTGTTTTTAATTTCGGATACTAAAGTACCTACTAAATTTCAGATATTTTAAATTAGTGTTTTTTGAAAGTTGGTTCATATAGATGACAAATTACAACAAAAATATATTTAAAAAATCTTCAAAAGAAAGCTTACATTTAAAAAAAATGCGTTAAAAAGTAAAAAATAATGTTTTTCTATGTTTTTCTTACAGGATAGGAATCTAAAATTTATAAAAGTGTTAGGAATGGTCAACAAAACAAAAGTAATTCGGTAATGCCATATTATTATGACCATTCTCAAAGCTTTTATACCTTTTTCATATATTTTTTCATGTTTTACTTTAGAGTCTTTACTTGTTCTAAGCGTCTTTTTCTCTGTGTTGTAGATTTATTGCGATGTAAAACCATTATTTTGTTGTTTAGCTGTATGTGTTAGAAATTAGCTGCTAGCATTTGACAGCACATCCTAACCTCTGTTTGTCTATCATCCAAGATAAATAAATAAAAAAATTGCGACTTGCAACATTTGTTTGTAACATAACGTAATATTATATTTGTACAAGTGAGTAAACAATGCGCTTATTACACACATACCGTGAGGTCGTAATGCCCAACATACCGTGTGTGTTGGCATAAGATGCGGTATGTACAAATCGAAACTACTTAAATAGTATTGCATTGTCACTGGGATTACGTATGTATGCAAAATTCCAGCCATTCTGACAACAGATCAAAAGAATTTAAATTTGACAAGAAGACAACGAAACAAGTTAAATAAAAGCTTTAAAAAAGACGTTTGTAATTTTTGTCTTAATAGTTGACTTTCTTCTTAAAAAATGGAAGTTTATTATACAAGTAAAGAAAAGTTGTTTATTATCTGTGAGTGATGTGTTTTTGAAACGAGTGTAGAGCACGAATTTCAGAAAGGAATCACGAGTCCATAATGCCAACCTTTTTTTACATATATACATTTTCTCTTATAGGTACATTGAGAAATTTTTGTTAAATTTTTTCATAATAAAAAATCATAAAATCGCCACTTTATTCTATCGAGTAAGATAAAAAAAATAATCAAAACAATTAATGTAGGTGCTATAGTAACCACTTATAGAATAAAGGTGTACTACCTCTACTCGTATCTATGTAATAAGCAACAACATTATTAATACCTATAAGAGAAATTAACTATTTTATGTTAGATACCCTATACCGAAATTAGTAGGTATACCTTTTTTTAATTTACATTGTTTACAGTGTTCTGTGTGCACTATTTATTTATTTTGTATTTTAAACAATAATTAGATTACATCATAATACAATAATTACAATAAATGAGACAATTCAAAAATTTTGATTAACTTTGTTTATTTGTATGTTTCTAAAATTTGCTATTGGAAAAAATTCTTGAAGTGAATTGGTGAAAAACTCAATGAAACTTGAAACAAAAAACCGTGAAGCGAGTTAGACATGAACCACACGCTTCTTGTAAGATTTCTTAAGTTATGTGGTTCAGGTGTGCGCCTCCGTCGTGGCCCCGAAGTCTGCTGGTTGCCCTTCGACTCCGAGTTCACGCTTCCTTCCCGGAAGGTAGTGGAGTGGTCTCGGGCGCCCCTTGCACGTGAAGGAATTACACCACATCTACGTTGTTTTTTTTCTACCACCACCAGCGCAACGGAAACGTGTTGTATGATTGATTCTTCAAACATTGAAATTTCCTAGTCAATTAACAAGAATTTAAGCACATGTTCCTGGTGATCCCCTGTGGGGAATCCCGGAAATGAGTCGAGGCAGACGCGTCTAGGCCGCTTCCTTGCGACGTTCCCACGCAAGGGTTCTATGCAAAAACGCATAAACACCCCGAGAGGCTCGAGACATGCTTCATATTTTTGGAGAACTTCCTGATTCTCACGGTTAAAGCCGTTTCCTCTTCCGAAAAGACACATTTGCGCAATTGGCTACATTCAGGATTTTATAGCCATTTATGGTCCAGTCAGATATAAATGTTTTCCCTGTAGAAAAGCTGTTTAAATTAATAGATAAAAAATAAAAGGTGTCGTAACTTTGTTATTGCAAAAAAATATATTTCATGGTAAATAAAAAAACATGAAAAACATAGTACACATCATCCCTTAACATTTAACCACTCTAAAGTCGGTTAATTTGAATAATACCAAAAAAATCAAACATTTTTATATAAAAGTGTGCTATATAATTTTTATTTAATAACTATTTTCTAGCTTTTATACCGATTATGAGTAATCGTTAAAAAGATCTTTGTTTTTCCTCTTCGGGGGGTGTTGAAACAAAAAATTCTTTGATTAACGTTTTTGGTTTTTATATGTATACTTCACAGTATACCAAAAATGCAAGCTTATCCTCAAGATTTAATAATTGCTTATTTGATTGGACTCTTAGATTCAAAGAAATGTAAAAATGAAATGGTATTTCAGATCTCATTAATTTTGGGTCAAAAGAAATAATATGACCATGAAAATTTTTCATGGCCATTTCTGTAATGCTATATTTTTTTTGTAAAAGTAGAAGTGAAAAGAATAATTAAATAAATATAAATACATTGAAAACATGATTTAAAAAAAATATATTAATAACAACAAAGCTGTGACAGCATCAACACACTTCCGTGGCATTCTAATCTAAAAACAAAAATTGGAAATGATCTCCACACGTTCGTCATAGTGAGAGATAATTACTAAATAGGTTTTGTATCTTGATAATAAGAGATAAGCAGATGTTTTTATTGTGTTTTTTTCTGTTTTGCTGAGCAAAATAATAGTAGGGTGCTATTTAAAAATATTCTTTTTGAATAACTTGAAGAGTAAAAGGGAAAAAATATTCTTGAAAATGATCACATTTGAAAAGCACTTGATGTACTAATAAGTTTTTTGTACATAGTTTAGGCACAAAACGCTTGGTTTTATATTTTTGCCTAACTTTGTATAAGTAATAATCAAATAATTGAAATTTGATTCTAGTAAAGTTCGTTTTTATTGCCCATCTAATTGAAATTCAGTAAATATTTATGACTGAATAATTTATTTGGTGCATCAAAACATGAAAGTAATGTTTTAGTATATAAAACTTTCTAAATGTTCCGAAATAAGCCAAGATACTGCTTTTCTGAATTAATTTTGTATGTTTCCGTCTTGTTCTGAAGAACAAGATGTTTTCTGGTACTCTTAGTGTAAATTAATAAAAATAACGGAGTCTAGCCGAAATTTTTACTTTGTTTAACAAAAAATATTTGCTTTTAAAAAAATTTACGTGTGCAAAACGTGTTAAAAAATAGAAGAAACGAACATAGGGCATTTTCTGATTTAACTGCAATTTTCTATATATCTCTGTTTGGCATAATTACTAGAATTTCATTGAGAAGAAAGATTAAGTTCTTAAGCAATTTTTAGTATACAGGGACTACAGGGTGGTCCAACCCAACTTCCGTCGTCTATAGCTCAGTTATTATTAAATTTGGAATTTTGATATTTTGTAGACGGTACTTATACTCACCGACGCATTTTTTGAAAATATTTTTGATTATACAGTGTCACAAAAAAGTATGATGTGCTATTAGTTTTTTATGCTCATTAGGATACCCTTTTAGCTTCTTACACAACCCTAAGAACATTTAGATCGGGTCAGAGATTACGGTTAAAAAAAGATAGGAACCAAAATTAATATATTAAAGTATAAGTAGATATTGAGGTCTTTAGAACAAGCGTTTTAAAGGCCAGTTATCCACAAATATTTTACGTTATTTTTTTCATTGGTATAGTTTGAATTCATAAATACTGATATTAATATTACAAAAAGTGGGAATAGTGTAATATGAGATCAGTATACCACCTTTCGTTGTCATAGAACTAATTGTCATTGTAATAAAAAATAATTAAAAAGTTGCCACTTATACTTTAAACGCGCGTTCTTTTAAAGTTGGATTTATACATGCTGCTGCGTACTTTAAATAAGCAAAATCGATTACCAACAAAAAAATTCCTTTTACACTTTTAGTTTTATAAATTAGTAAAAAATGCTTTTTTAACAACATTATTACTACGTGTATGTGTTGAGTAAGAATTACTTTAGGCTGTTTACACACAATTTACTTCCAAACTCTTTTAACATTAGAGCTTTTTATTTTGCATATTTCAAACTCATGTTTATTTTTACATCATTTGATGCGGAATTGGATCTTAATGAGAAATGAGCACAAAACAATAATAACAGGGCACTAAAATGATTATGACGTCAATTTTTTTGTAACATTGCATAATCAAAAATATGGGTCGTAGAGTATAAATGATGTCTACAAAATACCGAAAGTTCATGGATGTAGAACTCTGTAGAACACAAGATGTGCAAAAAATCGATTTTGATACAATTTAAGAAAATGAAAGAAAGAAATCTTAATTTTCACAGAATTGTTTTTTGTTATAACCCTTTGTGCAATAAGTATTAAATACATTAGGTACGTAAAAATGTAACTGCAAAAATGGGGTGTGCAGATTTCTAATTGAGCGAATAAATGGGAATATGTTTGACAGAATCGGAATAGTATAGTAGTGATGACTGGATGGAAGAGTTATTAATTGTGTATATGAACGCGCTGACGTTGATGACAATTGACTAAATGAAGCAACAAATTACGCCCTAAATGAACGACAACAGTTCTGAGAATTTGCTGGTATCGAAGGAGACACCCGCTATATAAGAGGACAAGCAGCGAAAGCGTTTTGAATATGGACGAGAATATTCATGTAATCTAGAAAACATCAGGTTTACGTATGGAAACAACTTAAGAAGTTACGTGATGAAAATACAAACGGCTGTGTTTCTGGCTCGGAAATAAATTTGTCGGGGTTAAAGCGGTTGTCTTGAAGCTTGCCAGTTGACCAAAGAAAATGTTGCTCCAATTAGCACTTAACGGACAAACCGTTTTTCGACCCACCCTCATCACTAAACTTTTTGATAAGGAACGACATCGAAACTACCTTCCACATTCTACAGCGAATTTTTTCCGAAATGAAATTTACGACGGATTTTATGGCCAACAAGTTAAAAATTCTATTACACATTACCAAAATAAAAAGTTGTCTCAAACATTGTTGCATTTTTCAGGATATTACCGAATTTTTGAATAAAATATTTTGTTAAACCGATATCGCGAGTAACGATTTCCCGTCACAATAAAATTATGCAAATAGCGATTTTATCCGAAATGCCTCTAAAATGTTTCATTTATAAAACATATTCAGCAATCATATTAACATAAAATTTTTATTTCGATGTTACAGGGCTTATAGTTATGCATATATGCATGAGATATCCTTACATATTTAACTAAGTTATATTAACAGGATGTGCAACAGAACGATTGTCTCATCATTAATATCACCATCGTTTGAAATTTTATACGAAATTCATTTATCATTCATTTTTATACTTGGGTTATAATATGCTAAAGTTGTAAATTACCAACAAATTAATACTTATTCGTAACCCTACCTTTTATAGCACTAATTAATGTTACTTTAAATTACATCTTATTATGTGTGGAATATATGGAAATGTCATTGACATTTCACGATAATTATTAAAGCTTAAAAGAAAAACACTATTTAATGCTAAACATAAATTATTAATTAAAATCATAATGATTGTCTATAAACGGGATTTTGTTATTAAATATATGATTCATTTACTAACACAATGTGAACAGGAAGGGATACTCAAAATTTTATATATAGTTTAGTTTAAAAATATCATCAATTCATCTGTTTACCGATTTATTTAAAAAGATTAAAAAAGTCAATTATTATTAAAAATAAGTCAATAATTTTTTTAATGACAAACAACATTGTCTTTCTGGAAAAAATGAAATTGAGAAATAAAGAAATTAAATAAATTTCTCATCAAAAGCTTTACCTGTCTTTTTTGTTCTTTTCTTATTTTATAAATGCCAATTTTTTTACTTAATAAGCATAAAAATTGATATAAAACATTTAATTTGAAACCCAAACACAAAGAAATAAGCAAGAAACAGTCATTCTATAGTATATAATAATGCAAGAACAGATAGATAAAGTTTTTTTAATTACATATCAATATTTTTTTACTTATTTTATTTTTTATTTTTTAAATTTTCAATACATACGAGAATGTTAAAAGCGTATAATATTAAAAACAGCAAACAAAAATGTTGCTTGCCATTAAAAAAAAATAAACATGACGTTATTTACTTAAATACGAAAAATGGTTTATTCGAAAAATGATTTATAAAACAAAAATATGTATTTTGTGCGTTACTTTTGATTCTTTAACTTTTTTTAGCTTTTACTTGACTTAAATAGTTTATTAGACAACTTTTAGACTATTTCTATATAAAAATCAAATTAATAATTTTCTATAGATTTCTGAAAAAAATTAAAAAAACCTTAATAATAAATGAATTTTTGTGATTTGTTTGGAAAGGCGTCATTTTAGAAATGTAGATGCTTATATGTCGTGAAAATTCCATTCAAAAATTTTAAAGTGTTTGTGAGTTGTTTCTTATAAACTTCTACATTGATTTTTCTTTATCTTTAAATCTTGGGACTGGCCCCTTAACTATAGTTTATAAACTAACCAACCATACCTAGTTCTCAGGCTAATTTGATTGCTTTTATGACTGTAGTTTGAAAACACGAATGAATGAAATGAATGAATAAAAAAATTCAATTGTTTTGCAAAAGAAAAATTCAGAATACCATGTAGTTTTAAGATATAGTCGACTTTTACTCGAAACACGGAAATAATATACAGCCAAAACGCAAAAAGTTGAATAACTCATTTTTTTAATAGAACACCATGTATTTCTTTACACGCATCGATAGCATTTTTCAGAAGCTTTCTAATGATTTGCAGTTTCTATAGCAAATTAAAATATTTCTTTAAGTGTTCACAAAAAAAAATAAAAAATTCTTTTTTATTTATTTTATTAATAATATATTTTGTTGAAAAATGTCGAAAATGTTTTAAATTTGCTATGCTAACCTTATATCATTAGAAAGCTTATCAAAAATGCTACCGATACTTAAAGAATCATGGTGTTTCATTTGAAAAAAATGAGCTATTCGACTTTTTGCGTTTTGGCACACCCTCTATATTATCGGCGTGCTTTAACTAAAAGTCAACTATTTGCAAAACTACAAGGTATCCTAAGTTTTTCTGTTGCAAATTTATAGGAAAATATCCATAAGCGACTTTGCAGTGATTTTTCAAATGTTGGTCTTTTTAATAACGAAAAGTTGAATAATTCCAAAACGAAAAGAGATGGACCCATAATAGTTTATATAAAGTTACATTATTTTCTGCGTTGAATATATCTTATTAATTATTATGCAAACATATATAAGGTGTTCCATTTAAAAAAATATAACTTTAGTTTACCACCCTATATACAACACCCTGTGTATAATAAAAATATCTTTAGTTTGTGGACTTTATAAGTCGATCTATCGGATAAAGAAAACGGCATGGTAATATTTCAAGTAACAAAAAAGTAACAAAAGACCGACTACGCACTCCTGGGTCACCCTGCATATACGGAGTGTCCCAATATTAAAAAAACACTAAAGATATGTTTGTTCAAATGAAACACCTTAACTTTTATTGCATTTTTAGACGTAGCTGTTAATACTGATGATTTTGATCTAAACTTTGTATTGGTCTATTTTACAAAATTTTAATTTTTTTAAATAATTTGATTTTTTTTACGAAAACACGATTTTTTTAATTTCATCACATAAAAACTAAGAACACTTATTTTTTATACTGCTTCTCCAAAATTATTAAATTGTCTATTTAAAAACAAAGTTTAAAATATTTAAATATTTAAAATAAATTATTTTCAAAATTACTTATTTTTTGAAACTACAGAAGAAATTGGCGCCAACTTTGAAATTTTAAATTGTGACTACACATTTTTATTTCATTTTTGAACTCACTTCACAAACTGCGTAATATTTACTCATGGTGTTAATACTTATCTGTTATAGTTTTTGACATATGTAAATTTTTTGTTAATTTTTTTATTAGAGGCAGTTTATTTAATATATCACAGCTCCTGAACCCTTTGCGATAAGGGATTTTTTTTTTCATTTAAATTTTTAAAATTGTTAGCTGTCAAAATTCAGGGCTAGCATGATTTTTTTAAAATGGTAATAAAAACGGCTATAACAGAGTTTTTTCAAAAGGAATGATTTAACGGCAATCGAAAGAACATCGATAATTTATTATGCTGACTTCTATGAACAGATCCTATATTTAGCTGTTTGAAAACTTTGAAACAATCACAAAAAACGGATTTTTTTTATTTTAAGTAGGCCTTGCAAAATGGTCAACAATTGTCAAACTTCAATATTTTATTTAGTTTTTAGCTGGTTTATTATCGAATAGGCAGTAAAACAATAATATATAATTATGGTTTATTATAACTTATAGTGAATTGTGTAAAGTAACTTAGTCAGTCTGCCATCGAATTTTGAACTTCTTGAATGAAAATTAACATTTATTTTAATTGAGACCACAACTTTATCGTATTTCTCAAAAATTTTCTGATATTTTTTTCATGGGTTTTGTATATGACTTACTTGTAATAATGTATTTTTTTCATGCCATTTGAACTTCAGGTTTTCCCATTATGAAACATGAAAATTATTACGCTGTTTACCCCGTTATAACTTAGTTACAAATATTTAAATTGAGATAAGAACTGGTTTCTTGGTAATAAGTTAACCTTAGAAACAACATCCAATTGTAAAAAAACGATGTAAGAACAGTTGTTGAAACTTTGGGTGTTTGGGTGTACACATTATAATAAGTATGTTGTATGTTGTCTAATGTTGGTAATTGTGGTCAGTTTTATTTTGTCCCATGGTATGAAATATCTTGTGCGCTTGAAAAAGTATACGGCATGCTAAGTGCTTGTAGAGTTTACGAGTTGTGCCGACAAGCGTATGATTTATAATTTGATTCGCTATGTACCTAATTAAACAAGACCGTGTTCTTAGCATCTCCATCTTCGTTAGTAATTAAAGCGGGTAATTTATATCGAGATAATGTACACAACGTTACCAGGAAAACCGCGACTGTGACATCATGGGACATCAAGACAAGGGGACGCCAAATTTTATCTATCCAGAGTTTTATCGTTTTCTATGTTTTATCTTTTATCTCATCACGAGCATTAATTTCGTCTTCCTGAACGTGTTGGTTTACTTATCAGTTTTTTGTCAGTTGACGGAAATATTAACATGGCTTTTACATTATCTACATAAATCTTGGAATTTATGATAATGTCAATTTTTAACTTTGGTCAAAGTCTTCAGCACCATTTGGGAAAAAATTAAACAATGGGTACTCGATAATTTATGAAAAACACAATGGGTGACAATATCCTCTTTTCACTTCATTTGCATATGCCCTTCTACGTATGCTAATTTAGCAGCACAGCTAAACCAGGTGTTATTTCAAATTAGGAATATCAAATTTGCGCGGTAAGTCCGGGTAAAAAGTGGGAATCAATAATTTGGTGTTTCTTTCGAGATTACCATGCTAATAGAAAACCCGGAGATCGTAATTTGGCAATTAAAATGGAAATTGCAGACGATAAAAAAACATACCTACCCTTACAGACAATAATTTTTCTTTACGGCTTTATAACAGTTTTAATTTCTTTTTGATGATGCTTAAGAAATTAATTATTGTCTTGGAATCATAATAAAGCCAGGAGGAAATTTCAGATTTATGTTCGGGGAAACTATTTTTAAATTCAGACGCTCGCGTACTGTCTGCACTACCCCAGTCCATTTGTCAAATAAAAAACCTCAGTGTTTTTGTCCTCTCTACAACGTTCCAGATGTAAAATGTAACATTCTCCTAATTTAGCTGAAATTTCAATTGTTCGCAGCGATGTTCAGCTTATTTTTAAAATACGAGAGGGTGGAGGGTTCCTAACAAACTTGCCAATAGCACACAAAAATCCCGTCGCATTTTTAATTAGGCACAGATTAATTTTTTTCAGGAGCTTTAGTGATAAATAACCTAATCCCACGTAACTGAAAATCCCCACAAACTTTGATTCCTGATTTAAGTAGGTAATCTTTCGATGCGGTATAAGCTGTTACGATTGAACGGCTGTTGCAGGAATAGCAGGAACGCCAGGATAAATAAAGCTCCCGTTTAGTGAGTGGCATTCACTCAGAGTTGGGAGTGGTCGAGATCTGGAGGCGTGGCAATTTCGATCTCAATCCTTTCAATGATCTGCACAGGATCACTCAGATTATTATTGCTTGATGCTGATGATTGAGTTCCGGGTTCCGGGTCTTATCCCGGAGCTCCACAAGAACATCATCAAACAACTAACAACTGGAAAAGATGCGAGTTTGGATATAATACGATTGCCAAAAATTATTTAGTAGTGTCAAGTATTGTTTTATATTGCTTAATTAAAGTTTAAATGGTCAATAGCTTATACTAATTACGAGAAAAAAAATGTACAGATACCATGAAAAAGTAAAAATCGGTGAATAAAATTTTCAAAACAAAACAAAAATTAATTTTAAGGTAAAATTGACTCAAGTTAGTTTAATTAGTTATTAATTAATTTTTAGTGTTCACTTAAATTTAGTTGCCACTGACTTTTGCCAAACCCAAATTAATAGTAAATAGTTTAAAATTTTATTTCGATTACCTAAATCACAGTGATTTAACATAGTTTTTAATATTTTTTTATGTAATTTTTGGACAAAACAGCATATATAATATCTAGTAATACATTTCGGTAATAAATTTTAGGCTAAAACTTCTAAGAATTCTAAGAAAGGATTCGACATTAATTTGATGCAATGCCAGGTAAATTGCAACTTAATTTGGAATTAGTTTAATCTTGAACAAAATTTTATTTCGCTCTTAATATTAATTTATTAATTTTAGTTATAAGAAATTGAAGAAAAATTTTGAAAATATTCACATATAACATAGAGAAAATTATAAAATAATTTAATAACAAATGCTGGTTATTGTGTGGTTAGTGGTATTTGAGATACCTGCCCTAAAAATATACTTAAACAGATTCTCTCTCTACATATTTTCAAACAAAAACAGATCGATTAGGATCGTGAAAGGGAGATTCAAGAGAAACGTTAGTTACATTTTAGGTTCCATTCCAGTTGTTAGCCACTTTTAATTTAAAATTTTACATAGTACGCTTTATTTTTTGAACATTTTTGTTTCTCACTGCTTTCGTGTTCGTCATCACAAGACGAAAAGCTTTTACTCAATGTTTCCCTTTTACTTTCACTTAATATTTTGTTGTTTTTTAATTATCTCAATTTTTTACTTATTTATTTTAACCTTCGTTTCAAAATGTCCAATTTTTCTAAACGCTTCAGATGTACCTTTACTAGCTGCTCACACTCTGACAATTTAGATGTATTTTTTGAAGATTTTAGCAACGTTTCAATTAGCTGCTCCAAATATATTGAACCATTAACTAAGTCTGACTTTTTATTTTTATAGCATATTATTTTCAAGTATTTTCTAGTAATGTAAACTAATGTTGTGAATTGCCTAGTGAAATGTACAAACGTAATGAGCGTATTGAACACCTGTGGATTAGTGTTAAATTCAAATAAACCTGGCCTGTAGTTGGAGTTATTTACAAAACACCACAGTGTAAAATTAGATTGTTGATTTATTTTTTGAGGACTTACTACCTTTATAACACCTTAATATATGTATAGTTTTGTAGATAATTCGTTGGAGAAATGTTTGGTGCAATTAATTAAAGAACCAACTCGAATCATTACTTAGTTTTCTAGCTCACTAATCGGTTTAATTTTTTGTATCAATCGTGAAGTGGTTATTAATTTTGCTGGAATTAATGCAGATTTGATTTTTCATCACCTTAATATTTCGTTTTAAAACAGCATAGAGTATCGAAATTGATTTGTTATAGAAACTTAAAGAAATTTAATTATGAAATATGTTTAAATGCTGTCTAGACATTCACGCATCCACCACAAACGAATTTCTGGGTCATAATGTGGTTCAAATATTCGATCTTATAACTTCATTTGTTTCAAAACTGTATGCATCTTGGCTTACACCTTTGAAAAAAATTACGAATGAGCGTAAGTAATTGACTAAGTGTACGAAACCAACAACACTAACGATTTGAATGCTTATATTCTTACAAACAATTGGGCAATTTGACTGTAAATGCAATAAGGCAAGAAAAAAGTAAACAATTCGATAAAAAAGAAATATGGTCAGTTTGACATAATTTAAACACCATATCAGGAAAAACAAGCAACATAGATAGGTATATTATCTAACTTTAATATAGATGATGTTAATAATACTTTTTGTCAGAGTTCAGTGCGCCAAATAATTGTGCTAATGTCACATCCTCGTTAGTAAGCAAATAATTTAACTTTAATAGTTGTTTTCGTCTTCAGCTTGCTTCTACTGATAAAGTTCAAGAGATAATTGATGATTTAAAATCAAATACTCTTGACTGATATTGAAATTTTGTTCACCCATATTAACGTAATTAATCACTTATATTGTTAACGGCTGCATTGAAGTTGGATTTTATAACGAAAAACTGAATGGGAGGTCACGAAATGGCACGAACGAAGTGAGTGTCATGAAAATGTTAGATATTACAAGTGACGTGTAGCGACACAAGCCCTCAAGCACTTTTTCAATTCAAATTAAACTACTACCTTGATAATTTTTAGTACCTTAAAAAAATTTGTTCGACAAAATTTCAACATTTTTTTAATTCGTATCTGACAAACAGAAAACAAATTGTTACTACAGGAACTTACAATCAAGAGCAAGTAATACTACATTCCTTGTTCCACAAGGTTCAATTTAAGCTTGCAATTTTATTATTTAATCAACAAACAAATTAAATAATTTTCTTATTGTCTAAAAGCATCTAAAAGCAATTGCTCGTCAAATTGTATTCCACAAGAAACACAAAAATAAACTCGAAAATTAAATTGAAATTTGGTAATATACACAAACAGGTGTCTACAGAAACGTAAAGAATCTTGGAGTTATATTGGATTCGAAATTACGATTTAGAGAATTTGAAAATTTGATTTTAACAAAGTTTTATATTGCCTTAAAATGCTATATTTCAACTACAATATTTTTTTAAAGTCCGAAAATACTTTGCGAATCATTAGTGCTTTCCAACGCCAACTATGGTACCTACTGTTTAGATTACCTACTGTTTTATTTATAAATTTAGAAAATTTGACAATGTATCGCAAAAAATAAAAGAACTTGGTTGTCTACAAATAGTTCGTTACTGCTTCGTTCCGTGAACTGTTTCTTTCAAGAAAAAGTTGCCATCAAGTTTCAGTGCCTAAAACTACTGATCTCTCATTACATTAACGAAATTTAAAACAAGAATATTGTAGCAACGTTTTCTTTGTACACCATAAAGTTCTGCAACAGATGATGGTGTTTAAGATAAACAATCTACACAATGTTTTGACAAAGGTCACCCGAAAATATTTACGATACCGAGAGGTTCGTCTGAAAGACCATAGCCTGTCTGCAATAAATCACACAATAAGCTTGCATGAGTGATTAGCTCGAAGGGTCCTTGTGGTTTGGGGTAATTATTATAGAAATTTATTGGTGTACAAAGAAAACCTTGCTACATTACAATTTAAAGCCTATAATTTCTTACAGAATTTCTTTTGCTTTTTGTTATTTTCTTCTTGTTTTTTAGTAGTTTTTTTATTTTTAGTTTTAGTGCAGTTTACATTTTTTTTACTCATTTATCTGTTTTTTTAGTTTGTTAAGGGGCTTAAGTTCGACTAGCAATTGCTAGACTCTTATTGTTATTATTATACACGGATCCATAAAGTGGATATTTATGCGTGTGCTTCCTTCCCTCAACAGACACATGTTTCTAAAGCACTTACTCTGGATATAAAAAGCCTAAATCTCATTTTTTAAAGCTATTTCATAAAGTAAATGACGCGAAACGAATATAGTTTCAGTAAATGTATTTTTGTGTTTTTAGAAAATGTCACAAAGATGCTATTATTTTATATTCTCTGCTATAAAAGATGAGGGTTGTTGCTTTTAAATCTGCCCTTACGATACCGGGCTTTATGCTATGGTTTATGTTTTACATAAATTTTCGACAAGGACATTGATTTTTCAAATTTCTTAATCAGAGGGAAGAGAGGAAAGTGATTGTGTAATGGCAAGCCATTCAATTTCCCCTAAATTACTCGTGACCACTAACAAACCTATCCTCACAACTCGACAACTCCAAACACCAGACCACACACATGAGGGGAACTATTATAGCCTTCCACCCTCCACCACAACGCCATTCAAAATTCATTCCAATTTCTTAATCAACACGCCAGTTCGATTAATAATTGGATTAAAGGTCAAGAAATAAAATATTTGCTTCAAATGTCGTAGTCTAGGATGTAACAGTGTGAAATAAATTGATTCAGTGTAATACATGAATATGATTTAATCACATACGTCTAACTGTCAGTCATGTTTATTGGTAAGAAAAATTGGACGCGATATAAAACCAATAGTGTTACGAATAGAAATGGCATGATGATATTTTTATCGCGTTTCCATTTCAACCGGTCGGATATTACTTAGATATTTAATTTCCATGCGATTAACTCGAACCATCTGATTCACACAGATTATGCTGCATTGCAAATCACTCTCTCGTTTTGTATTATGTCTCTGAATGGCGAAATCCCTAAATTTTCCAACTTCTTACATAAAAACCTTTTAAAAAATGACGATAGAAAGCTTTTAGATGGACTAGTCGTCACGTTACCACAGGCTTAGTGGATTACACTCTACTCCTGTTTATGGTGTCACTTGCTAGTCCATTTCCCAAATTAAATCAGACAAACTAAAAAACTCTCGATACAGTGCGCTTACGTCATTCCAACCAACCCCTCTCAATCATCGTCAACCGAAAAAGTATATAAAAATGTTAAAGTAAAAAAACAACATTTTTATATATATTTTTTTGGCTTATTTTAATTGTCTATTTTCCGAGTTGTAATTTCACTGTGTTGTAACACCATTATTTTGCTTTTGATTGAAAAAAAATATAGAAAACGTTTAAAAAAAGCTTCTATTTAAAAGATACAGTAAAAAGTAAAAAATGTATATAAGAGGAAGCTTTAGAAACAAAGTAGTTCTGTACACAGCAAAAAATATTTATACAAAAACACAGAACTTTACGTTGGTTATTTGTTACCTACGTTAAATACTGTCAAATTACTTAGTATAATGTAAAATTCTATTTTCATGTAATGTTACATTAACTGTCCAATTCATACCTACTGATTTAATTACATAAAAAATAAAATAAGTAAAAATATTTTTACATAACTGTTTTGTCGAATAAATGTAAACGTTAGATTGAAGAAGTCGATTCGGTTTTAGATATTTATTTCAAGTCATTCGAACCTTTACATTGATTAATTTAGTTACGGACGAAAAAAATTATATATTCCGAATTATGTGAAATATTGTTTCACCATTAAGATCTATCACTAAATCTCCTCATACTTTATGGATGTAAGTAGGTAGGTTGTATATTTAGCAGTGCACTACAGATTGATTTTTTTTTCTAATAACCTGTTATTTTTATTAAATATTACATTTTGTCTATTTTCAATAAGTAACATATTACATTCACGTAGTAATAAGATAGTTTACAAAACGTGGAGGAACTCACCAGAAACCATTTTCAATCTTCTTAACCCCAAATTGTTGAAACGTCACTACGCTTGCGCGGAATCTCGATTACATTATAAACTTTGAAATGATAGTTTTTTCTGTGTTTCTAAATGAAAAATGTAATTTCTTATTCGTGTTTGTAACAAATTGCTTATCAAAAGGAAGTTTAACATGATAAGAAATACTGTTAAAACGTAAGACATTACTTATCATTATAATGATTTTTTCAGCGTAATGCCATTTGTTACGATATGACCATTCCTAAAGCTTTAATAAATTTTAGAATCCTAACCAGTAAGCAAAAATATTCTTCTCTGATAGGAAAACATTATTTTTTACTTACTTTTTAATGCATTTTTTAAATAAATGCTTTTTCTAACATTTTTTATCTATTTTTTTATGTAAACAGTGTACTTTTTACACACATACCGTGAAGTCATAGTGCCCAAACTGTGAATATTGGTATAAGATGCGGTATATACTAATCGAAAATCCCTTTTTAAATCTTAAACTTTAACCCGGATTAACCAAATACTATTGCAATGTCACGGACATTACGTATGTATGCAAAATTTCAGCTCATTCTGACCACAGGAGCTCTCTTAAATTTGACTCGGAAAATCTGAAACAGACAGGCAAACAACAAAGCATTAAAAAGATGACGAACCTAATTGTCAAAATAACAATTCCTCAACCCTCACCATCATTTCAATATTTTAGATAACACTTGATGATTTTATCAAGATATTGGTTGTCATACCCTTGATAAAAAACTTTGAGTAGAAGCGCTGAACGTATAAAAGCAATTCTTTTCTTTTTCGGGGGAACTTTCGATGGATATTGGTACGCGTGGGCTACTGTCACCCTCGCGATTAACTCGGAGACAGTCTGACCACACTCTCACCCTCATAAATCTCATAACTCATCTTTACCACAGTGAGGGTTAAGTGCGAACTCTATCCTCCTTTCCTTAATTACGATTACCTCAACAAACAACTACACAAACGGGGGATCCGTGCAATTAGAGGCACACCCTTCTAATTTAAGATATTGCAAACAACTTTTTTGTAATTTAACGGGTTGTTAAAAAAACAAAAGATAATTATTATGTCATGTTAGGCAGGCTTGTAAAAAATATTCCAAATGATGCCAGTCGTCAAAAATACTTTTTATTGCGTAACAACAAATCTTTATATTGATGCTTAATTTGTTCATTCTACATTATGTAAATAGATGCCTCTGAGAAAACATGGATTTATTGCTTTATTTTATTCTATCCTTTGTCAAATGCTGTACAAGACACCCTTGCAACCTGGGCGAAAACCAGACTGTTGTTTGTTGATGAGTAAATTTTTCAAAAAACTTTGACAAATTTGGACTTTAAATCAGACTCTGCATTACTTCACCTTTTTTAGGCAAAGAGAAAGGTTGAACTAAGGCGATTTTCCAGTCAGTCGTCTGCGTAAAAACTTCGCTCAATACAACAATTTTTAATATAGACTAAAAACATACAACAAAACTTCAATATTTTAACAGATATATCATTAGGGACAGTTGCATAAAATTTTAATCGAGAACTTATGTCAGAAACATCTTTACGAGTTCAAAAGCTTTACCGAATAGTATTTGATTTGAATTTTTAATCCATAAGGTTATTTACTGACTGTACAATTATTTGGAGGAGAAAATACTGGTAAAAAATAGTCATTTACTTTATTTTGATTGAAAGCAGAGAAATCTAAGCTTTCTTTGCTATTTTTATAGTCATTTTATTCCATAAATATTGGCTCTTAGCCTGTTTTGGACTCACATCCATTTAGGAACCCTTTCGTTTCGCGCCTTAACATAGCAGATACTACTAAATTTCTGAGTTCTTTTATCGTAAGCAATGTTTTTACCTTTAGTTTTTTACAATTGCTTAATAATAATTTATTCTTTTCTTTCATCATTTTTTCGATTACCGATGTAACCCTTGGAGTATAAGGCTTGATCACAAGGGTCGTTCGTATAATAAGTAGTATGTTTGTCAAACAAAAACAAAATAGATTTATATACGTGCTTGACTTTTTTTAATAGATGCTTTTGCAAAAGATTGTAAACGACACTAATTAGATGTAAAAATCTAGTAATTTAAAATATATTTTTTATTATTTCTTACAGCTGGAATGATAAAAACATATCTATTTCAAAAACAAACAAAACGAAATATGATTTGTAAAAAAATATAATTTTATATTTCACAAAAAAGCTATAAAGAAGTTAATTAATCGTTAAACCTAAATATTCGTTCCTCATTCGTTCTTCAAATTATGCGCTCATGCACAAAAAATGTCGTTCGTCATCTGCAATCTTCACACTCGTTGTGTAATGATGCTTCTATCCCACTAATAATATAAATAACTAGATATTATTAATAAAGTGTAATCTAAGGCAGGTGCAGTGTTCCAAAGAGTTTCGATCGCGCCAAACAGAAGTCAGTGTGTGAGTTCCCGTGGGGTAGATGTTCACATGGACATAACGGCCGAAATAAACAATAAGCGACAGATAATGACGGGTTTTTAATCAGAATGCGTATTAAACAAATCACGCAGATTGCGGTGGTTGTTTTCGTCAGCCGTCCTGTGATTTCCGCCGGTAACAATGTTTTAAGCGGCGAGTAAACGGAAGCGAAACAATGAAGATCAACGTTCCATGACTTCCAAGGGGTGAAACATTGTTAAATCACAACATTTTCAAGTCAGATGGGTGTTATTGGAGCGTAACAACACGCAAGCACCTGTCCAAGGAGGTCGCAATTCACCACACGTAAATTGACGCCAGCTTAACCGCTGTTAACATTCTCCGGATTCAAGCCGTGACTTAAGCCTTATACATTGCGGGACTCCGATAGCCCCGAACTTGATAGCAACCCATTTGTTCGTAGACACCGATAACGGCAAGAATCTGCATATCAGATCCAACGCCAACCCTAAACCTAAATCCAACACTAATTCAGCCACGTTGGAGTTCCGGACGATGCGAAATCTTATGGAGTGCACTTCTATTTCCATTCCTATGCCTGGAACACAACTATCGCATTAAACTGCGGGAGGACATCGAGCGATAACCCCACAACCCTTCTTTTCCAAATCTGAATATAATCACATTACCTAGACCTAACCACCAGAAACGAATCTTTCGAAAAATCAACTCAATTGAGCGCTAAAACAGTCCACATACTAAAAAAACTCAATGTTTATTGAAGTTAGAAATACATGGCCATTGAGTGTAGAACACAGTTTTTTTATTAGTAAATATGCATACTTAATATTTATACAGATTTGTTTAACAGCATATTCCTTGTTCAGTATAATTTATTTCTTTGTCCCTACGAGCATATTAAACATTTGCAAGCAGTGTAAAAGCAAAGACTTTGCGAATAAACATTCCACATACAGGCTGTTCATTATTGATCTTTAAATCTTTAACCTTCTCTCTCACCTAAAATTTAGACCGGTCTGCAACGAAATTATTCCTTATATAAATCTAGCTGACCCGCCAGACGTTGTCCTATAGCTAACTGTCAAACGCGCGAAGTTTAAATAGTCGTTAAGTTTTCTGAAATTTTCTAATTTTCTTAATTTGTCTTTCCATAAGAACCTTCTACAAAGTATTAGAAATGTTAAACAAAAAAGATGAATGAAATCGGTAAAGTCGGTCTCATGTTATGGCAAGACCAAGGGAAATATGAAATAGTGACCAAGGAAATAGTCAATGAATATAGAGATTTAAACGTGCTGAATCTATACTTGCTTTTACTTTTTTTCATCACGTATAGATTTTTTTCGGATAATTTTTTTAATTTCTCTAATTATTTCTTATGTTTCGTTATTGCATTTAATCCATTTGAATCGTATCTAAAGTAACGTATACCTAAAGGGTGATTTTTTTACGCTATACATTAAAAACTTTTTTACTTCTAATCCAGCAAGTCTAAAATTTCGTATACAAATCGACTGTTCTGAGTTCAACTAAATTATTTTCAAAATGACTGAATTTTCAATCAACTTTGAAATTTTAAAATGTAACAACTAAATTTTATTGTATTTTTGAATTGGCTTTTTGAAACCGAGTCAAATGTACTCTAGTTGTTAGTACTCCCTATCATAGTTTGTCAATTTTCATTTGCAGAGGGTCATTCAAAACGTCACAGCTCTTGAACTCTTTACAATAAATGAATAATTCTTTTTGCAAAAAAAAGTTTGAAGGGTCTTCTAAAAACTTCAAAATTGTCAACTGTCAAATTGCAAGACAAAAATTATGTTCATAAAATATTATAACACAGTTTTTTCAAATGTAATGGCCTTGTTTTTGCAATGGCGATCAAAAGAATATTTTTATGAGCACATTTATCAACATTTTCTATCGTTTGCGGTTTTTGAAATTATTATTATTATTATTATTATTATTATTATTATTATTATTATTATTATTATTATTATTATTATTATTATTATTATATTTTTAATTGCACTAACTTTCGAAAAATACAGAAAAAATATAATTTACCAACTATTTTTGCTCAAGAAGTTAAAAATTTTATAGCAGACTGATTGAGTTGCTTAATTCACTACTTTATAATAATAATAAGCTATAATTTAATATTATTGTTTTATTGCTTGTTTCATAATGGCCTAGCTAAAACTAAATCAAATGTTGAAATTTGATAATTATTGACCATTTTGCAAAGCCTACTTGATTAAAGATGAAAATTACAAAGTAATATCAGTTTTTGTGATCATTTCAAAAACTGAAAGAAATAGCGTCTGTAAGAGATACTGTAAGATATAAAGTTGATAAAAGTACTATATATGTTGATGTTTTTACGCAGTTTTTATTTTTCTTAAATTTCTAAAATGACTTGTATTTCAAATATGTTATAACTATAACATCTTAAAGTTGTGTTTAAACTTGTCTATAAATGAATCGTAGTAGGTATTAAAAGTTTGCCGCTTCTTTCCAGAAATAACGAACAATGTTAGTATATGAAAAAATTTGGTTTTACTGGTTGTCTGAGTAGATAAAAATTGGTACTTTATGACAAATTTCAAAGAAATAAAATAATTAAATGCGACAAATTTAAATTCCAGAACCACCTGAGATCCTACACTCTTTTAAAAACAGTCAGTTTTTTAAAGTAAGATATTTTTTCAATTTTTGTATTAACATTTTGTTTAAAAAAAGAATACACAGATTTTTCAATGTAATACTTCTTAAATATCATTGTTTCTCACTGTTTTAATCATACTGTTTTTAAGTTTCTCAGCATATTTATCAGCTTTTCAGTCTCTTAGTATTAGTATTAGATCTTTTTTTAGAAATATGTTTCAATTAGTTCTTCACAATGTTTTAATTTATTTGTGTTTCAGTTTTTAAATTTAATAGTCAGAACATCTGCAGAAACAATGATAGCAGAATTATTGGTTGAAATTTTACTGGAAAATATTAAAGAAACTTAATTAAACTTATTAAAGAACAGCAGTTCTCAAAATTTGGGACCATTTGTTCAAAATGATTTTTTGGGAAACCTATGCGATTTCGATAGACTCGAATTTTATTTGATCAATTCGTTTTACCGTTCTCAATCTACCTTTAAATTTTTGCTAAACCATTCCTTAACACGCTGTATGTCTTTTGATCCAGAACCATTAAATAATCACTCATAATAATAAATATGAAGGAGGAAAATGAAGTTATGTTTCGAGAATACACGGTGAAATGAGCTATAGTACAAACCTGTATGTACATAATATATTTTTAATGGAACATCCTGCGTATTTTTAGATGCAGCTTTTAAGCTAAATTTTTGCTTAAATTTCAAAGCTAAGCCTTTTTAAAAATGTATTACATAGAAATTAAAACTCTTAGAAAAGTATGATTTTCATCACTTTAAAAAAGAATGTTCGCACTTATATCTTTAAAATTTTTAGAAATTTTTAGAATCAAGATTATGTGCATTGCTTGTTTTTAAGTAGATCTTAGAGTAGCGAAAACAAAAAATAGGGTGTTTCATTTACCTCTTTCATGTTATTCAATTTTAGCAAACTTCTTAATTTTTGACTTTCCTAATTGCAATACACTAAGCGGTTGGTACCAAATTAAGTTAACTTTTCCCTTTAAGGTGGTGAAAGTTCTATTATTCTAGAATGTTTTTGTTTTAATGTAATATTTTTTAGTCTTGTTTTCGTAAAAAATAACATTATTTCAAAAACTTTGCATAAGCGACTAATACAAGTTTAAATCAAAATTATTAGTATTAAAACCGACGTCTAAAAATGCAATAAAATTTAGAGTGTAGACTATACATAACTTTTAGAGAAAAGCTCTCTTAATAATGTTAGCCGGTCTTTGGATTTTTCCTAATAAATCAGTGATTTGGTTAGAATCTGGTTTTGTCAAGAGACAAGTATCATCTCTTTAAATTGAAAATTTATTGAGAAAGTCGGTGCCAAATGATTCAATTGCAGTGTTGAGAACAGTCTTTAAAAGACATCGCTTGCACCGTAACAATTTAAATCCCTTGATTAAATGCGAGCTCTCCACTAAGAGAGTCCGATTGTCGAACAGGGATGTTGGAGCTTATGGTCTTAAACAAGCTCCCGAACAGCCGCTATTAATTCACCAATTTGATTTATACCCGCGCACCTATGAAATATTATCCTATAAATTATTGCCTTCACTTCAACCTGCACTCACACATGTGATCCAACCCGCGCACCCAGATGCAATCATTTTCCCAAAAGTGACACCAAAACGAAATTCTTACCAACTAAAAAAAGACGATAAAGACGTTTCAACGTCAAACTATAACTGTACAATGTCGTGCATTTTGGATGCCTCAAACCTCCGAAACTTTTTTTAGAAAAAAATCAGTGACACATTTCCTTTCTTGCGAAAATAATTTTGGTCAAGACTGCATAACGCTATCGAAATTAAAAAAAATATTTTCATTCATATTAATCACATTCAAACACTTTTTATATAAAATTTAATAGTGTACCTAGTCAGCAATTTTTTTCCTGTTTTTTTTTTGATAAATTGTATGACATCGCACGACATTTTTAAAATGCTAGCATTAATTACTTTAGTTAAAAATTTTTAATTTTTATTTTATTTTATGTGTAGATGTGAAATTGGATACCAGATATCGAATACAAGGTTAAATCACTCAAAAATTTGTTGCTTCAGAACTGTAAAGTTTATTTAAGTTTGAGGTTTTTGTACGTTTTTAGAAAAAAATTTGCGAAAAAAAATTGCGAAAAAAAATTTGCGAAAAACAATTAGAACAAATAAATGTGCATTAAATTTGCTGAATGTTGGACGAAATTTTGCAAAACTTTTGTGTTTCAAGTTGAAAAAGTGATAAAACGCTATGCAAAGGGAACAAACTTGTGTTTTTCGAGTAAAATCGTCAAAAATTTCTATTCGACGGAGACCAAAATGTTCAGAAAGTTATAAAAATGATAAACATTATATCATTTGATTTAGAATTCTTCAAAATATGATATTTTTGAGTTGAGATAAAATTAGATGAAAAATTAGAGTATAAAATTTAAAAAGTGTTAACGTGTTTTAGTGATCTAATCTGCTGTTTTGTTTTTTTTTGTTTTGTGTTTTTCGGCTTATTTTGGCGACTTATGAACTGATTTGCGAAAAATATTTGCATTTTAGACCAATTTAAGTAATTATAGTTTGTAATGTTGATTTAGTTAAAAAATTTGTGTTAAAATATATTTGTATTTGCAAAAACCGATCACTCAACTCAACTCAAACATCTAATATAAAATTGGCCACTAGATATCGAATTTGTCTTTGCATCGTTAAATCAGTCACAAACCTGTGACTTCAGGACTGTAAAGTTTAGGTACATGAGTTTGAGGTTTTTGGACATTTTTTGGGAAAATTCAGAATAACAAGCGAGGTTCTAGCTTACCTATTCACTAAATTTTGAACAAAATTTTGCAAAACATTTGTGTGTTCAGGCTGAAAAAGTGGTGAAATTTTATGAAAAGGAAAAAAATTGTCTATGGTATTTTTTGATTTTGATTTTCTGACCGAAAAATGCAATAGAACTTTGAAAAAGTTTAAAACTAGTACAATGGAAAACTTATTTTTTTTGACAAAAATGCTTGATAGTTTGGATATTTTTCATTATTTTTTACAATAAATACACAAATTTGGTAATTTTTTAGGAGATTTATGCTAAAATTCGGCAAAAGTTCCAAACTTTTGAGTCAAAAACATTCAGAAAATGGTTAAACAATGTCGCATTTTGAAATTGAGAGTTTTGGGCTTAATTTTTTCAGAATTTATCAAAATACGAGAATTTCGAACTAAAAAATCACCTTACATGCTTGGAAAATTCTAGAACTTCTTACCTTAATTTAGTGTTTTCTGCATTAGCTATTAACTTTTTAAAATGCATGAATAATTTATAACAACTATGAGACGTTGGCGTTCCTATACTTTTGAAACAGCTAATATAGTTTTTTACTTTCTCAGTCTTTCTGTAACTTAGTTCTTTTAAACCCCTATTTTTATTTTTTTTTAATTCAGCTTTTCAGCTTCTATGGTTTTAGATTTTTCAGTTTCTTAATTCTTCACAATTTTTTAGTTTATTTGTGTTTCAGCTTTTTAGTTTCTCATAATTAAAGTTACATAGAATGTCAGTTTTTTAATTTTCAATTTCTCTACTTCTCTACTAGGGGGAAATACTAGTTGCATATTAAATTATTTTTTAATGTTGCACTGTCTTTTAATTCTGACGATCACAAGCTCTTGCAAAAGCGCAGCATTTAAGCCACTTTAAAAAATAAAGAACTTTCTCAGTTTAAAATTTTTGTAAAATAGCATAACAAAATTATAAACAGTATGACGTGTTAAAGCTATTAAAATCGTAAATAAAGTAAATTTTTGTAAATATACTGTAGTAGGTAGTTCTGAAAAAATTAGTTAGTGAGAACTGAAAATGAATTCTTACAGAAAAACGAATTAATTTTACACCAGCTTCTAGTAGCACAGTTTTACTGAGTTATCTTTCGGTTATATAACGTTTTATAACCGCAGTACACAAATCTAACCATTGGTTATGTTAGACTCAGCTTATATAACGGTTATCTAACCATGGTTATGTTTAGCGTTTATAACCATGATTATATTACGATTAGATAACCGTTATGTTTCTTAAGCAATATGGCCTAAGCTAGATTTAAATTATATATCAGTGTTCTAACCATGGTTATGTCTAGCGTATACAGCAAAGATTATGTGACGGTTATATAACTGCTATATATGTAATGCAATATAGCGTATGCTAGATTCAGTTTATATATCGTTGATCTAAGCAATAATTATGTTGCAGTTATATTTAATATTTGCCGGTATTTTATAATAATAATTACAAAACAAAATAAGTGATCTAAGAAATTTTTGGTTATATGGTGGAAAATTATCTAGTTTGTTGGTCGTAAAATACATTCAACAGTGATTTTTGCTTGTTCTTTACTTCTACGTGTTGCAACCACGTGAATCGTTATCTATATTTATTGTTTATCATGTACCTAAATAGAATACAATTTGAATTTGACGTTAGAAGTTTTGCCGTAAGATGGAATTTCACCTTTCCTATTACTCCTACAGCATCTTCGGTCTTAACATAAAGAGTTCTATGTTAGTTCTGGTCATCGAACATTTTCTTGCAGAAGTCATTCCTAAAAATTCTTTTGGAATTTTTCAACAAGGAATCAACAAAACACTGAACAATATTTATTGTGCACTTCAAAGAGGCTGGATAGAAGTACCAATTTATTTATTCTAAATATTAAAAATTTTAATTTGAAGTAAAATCAACTATTAGTTTATTTAAATAAATTTTAGGCAAAAATTATATAAGGGCAATAGAATGGTTAGATCACTAAGCATAACCACAATATAAGCGAAATGTAAAAGAAATTATATAACCACGCGTAGATAAAGGTTAGATAAAGACACATCTGCGATATAACCGAGATATAAGATGAGTTGTATAACCGCAACATAACCGCGCGTAGACAACGGTTAGATAAAGTGGTTAACTAACAGTTAGCTTATAAAAGCGTTACATTTGGGAATTGGCAGTTATATTGGAAAATTTTATCTCGGTTATAAAAGTGTGCTACTAGGGGCACATTTAGGTTCAACTTTTTTATAGCTTTTTTATGCAAGAGAAAATTTAAAGTTTTTTACAAAACATATTTTGTTTTGTTTGTTTTTAAATTTTTGTTTTTTTAAATTTGTTTGTTTTTAATAAAATTTATTATTTATAACTTATATTTATAATTTAATTTAATTTATAATTTATAGCGTTTTTAACTTCCCAAAAATCCAGTCTCTGCAGATAAATAACAGACAATAGACTTATCTAGTTAATTTTAACTGTTTAAATTTTTAATGTCCTGTCGATTTAGCGTGACCGGTTGTTCGGTTAAGAACTTTTGGTTTTGAACAGGTGTTTATAACGTTTTGATTGAGAGCGGATTTAATTAGGCGTAGGGTGTTATTATCCCTCCTTTCGCTTATTAGTGTTTAGAAGCTATATCTTCGTGGTGGATTCGATTACAGACCCGGCGGCCTGCAAGAGTATCCTGTTTGCGGAAACTCTAGACTGTGGTTAATGAGACCGATGGTTAAATATGTTTTTCAATGCACTGAAGCTTCAATGGAGTCCATTTCAAAAGCACGCTTTCAATGCCAAAGCTCGTTTGATCTTAATATGCGAAGCAGTCGCTCAGATAAAAGCTTGTTCTCCATACTGATTTACCACCTAATGGAGCGACTCTCGACACTATGAACCACTACTTTTGATCTCATACTTACTGCTTTGCGATATTACTCTGACAGGTAATTTTACCGCGGCGAAACTTCCAATATTAAAAATTCGCCACTTTAATTTAACCACTCTTCACCTACCAAACATGCCCGACTAATCCGTCTTAAAAGATTAAAAGATTATGCCATACCTATATCCATCTCTATATAGCTCACAAAACAATATCCTAAACATGAAAAAAGTAATATGATTTTCTTTGTAATGTTATTTTCAATATTTATTTAATAATTTAATCACTAAAATAAACAAAATCGGCTAGCAAACTCTCATTATAACATATCCAGAGTGACTTGCGATTTTTTCTACGATAAAAATATAGTTATTTATGTTACAAGGCCGGAATTAAGACTTTTTTTATGAGAATGAATATTATTTGGCGAAGCCCGATAAAAATGTGCCATACAAAATTTTGTGTGAAACTGTGAAAAATTACTAAAGTTAAAGTTTCGATCAAATCTTTAAATAAAATTACATTTAGCAGTGCGCTTTGGTATGATAACTTAGGGCTTGCGCAGTTGCTGTTTATTATTGTCATTCCAATTGGTGCTGTTTTTTGTGCTTTTTAAGGAAAATGAGCAGTGAAAGTGCGCAAATTCTCTAATATTTGTAATCACATAATAATAAAAATGTTCGAATTATGTGATAAAAGCTAATTTCATTCAAGATCATGACCCGTAAAAAAGTTTTTGGCGTTTTTTACGTTGTCAAGGCTTTATTTTACTACAAATAAATGTGCTATTTTACGACTCAAAATCAAGCAAAAAGTGACGTTTTTTTGATAGTTGTACACAAAAAAATTGTATAGTACATTTTTTTGTATTGTTTTTTTTTTTAATTTAGTAACAATTATTGACTATTGTTAATATTATCTGCAACTATAAAATAGTTCAATTTGAATTCTCACTTTTTGCAAAAAAAAACATTGAAAAAATATGCAGAATACAAAAGGAATCTTTTACTGCTTTTACCGCACTTAAATTTTGTACCTATGCCAGATTTACTTTTTCATTTTAATCTCGCGAATTAAAAAAAAATGACAATCACAAGCAAAGGTTTTATCATCAAAAAACAATTTTTTTACATATTTTTTTAAATAATGAGCAGAAACAGTTAATATCCTTAAAACAAAACAAAAATAACAAAAACCAGTTACTCCTTGTAAAATACAGCTAGACTAATACAACTCTTTGGTAAGGTTATTATTTATTTTTTATGACTTCTTTTACATTTTTTGTTTTTTAAATTTACCAGAAGGATAAAAGGGCAAATATACTCTTTTTTACTAAAAATGTCAATTGTCGTTTAAAAAAAATTAAAAATGATATCATAGCTAAAAAGCTAATGACGTCATAAATGTCACTAATGTGTCAAAATGTTACAAGTCAGGTTTAGGAAATATGTATTATTAACAAAAAAAAAACAAAAAAACGGAATTGGGTATTTTATTTTGTGTTAGAAACCCTGGCACTAAAACTTGGAACACCCTGTACATATATGGTAAATGTAATATTTAAAAACATCAAGGAAAGTATAAAATTTCTCATTGGCAGTTTTAGCCTTAGGTTGTAAATGGCACTATTATATTCTCTAAAAAATCATTTACTTATTCTTATTCTTATCGTCTTTTTCTCTGAATTGAAGTGTCAATACGTTGCAACACCATTATTTTACAGATTTTTGCAAACTCGTTTAGCGCTATGTTGTAGAAAACAGCTGTTAGCATTTGACGACCATTATTTTACAGATTTTTGCAAACTCGTTTAGCGCTATGTTGTAGAAAACAGCTGTTAGCATTTGACGACACATTCTAACCTCTGTTCTATCTCTATCATCCAACCCATCCAAGATAAATTAATGAATTTTACAAAATTAGCAATATTTATTTGTTTGTAACAAAACGTAATAAAAATGATTAGGTAGATATTAATACACAGGTTGTATCAGCAATACATGTGTTAATTTTACCACGTAATAAAACTCATCAAATACAACAACTTTTCTAAATGACGTTTTGCAAAATTTTTATTTATTATTTTCACTGTTTTCCTCCTTCCTTTTGTGCAAACGAGCCGGTCAGTGTTTAATAATTAATTTGTATTCATAGCAACAATTTTCATTATTGTTTTAAATTGTTTGAATTGTCGCAAGAAAAATAGTTCGGCTTTTTTATTTTTGTACACATAGGCGGGTACACGTTACATTTTCTAAATTTTAAGTAAATTTGCGGAACTTTTATTGAAAAATTACAAATAGAAAAGATGTTTTATTTGCTGAGCTCTGTTATCTGTTAAAATTAAGACACGTATTTCTGATTCATCCTGTATATATAACTGTATATATATATATAACCTGTATATATAACCTCTATAACTGTAACCTCCACTTTAACCCCGTTAGGAGGTGACTAACTAAATAGTACTGCAAAATTTCAGCTCATTTGGAACCCTCTCGAATTTGACTCGGAAAATATGAAACAGACAGACAAACAACAAAGCAAGTTAAATAAAAACTTTCAGTTAATAGGCGAATGATATTGACCATTTACCCGTTACGTATCTAAGCTTGTATGAGTTACCATTGTCGGGAGCGGGAAAAATATTTCGTTTAACGTTTTTAAACCCGGATGATGCAGACAGAATCAATTTTTAGTCCGAATGTGAAGTAAATCGTGAAGCTTAATGTTGCGGAAATTATAAATAGCTTAATTTCCAGTAAACCTTGAAAAAAATAAATATCACATAGTGCGGTCAGCGCTTTGAAGCAATTCGACTCTATATAGCTATTGAAAGCAAAATTTTTCCAATCAATGGCAAGTTTAATGAAAATGCGACACAGAGTGATGTATAGAGCCATCTCTTTTACAGCGATATAGGATGCATATTCTAATTACTTGGTTGTGTAATTGATTTGGGTATCTCCTCCCAAGAGACATCCCAGGATGGATAGGTCCCGAGGGAACAAATGGCATCGTTATCGAAACACCGTCATATTTATTTAGTTCACTTTGCATCACCGCAGTCACTTGGTCTTTTCAATCATCAACTTTGGAGCTTTCATCTTTTTCTTTCTGTTTAATTTCACCGATCTTTCACCGATTTTATTCAATTAGAGACGTGTTTACCTCCAGGTATAAGGAAGGGAAGAGGGCGAGCTAAATGCCGTGACCCATGAAGAGTCTTAGGCACGCGCTGAAGTTGTCACTGATTACTAATTACCACTAATAGCGGCAACATGTGCGTGTTATGAGAGTTTACAACTCACTTCCGAGCATCCACTCTCTTGCTTACAACCCAAACGATTACGTCATAACTGGGGTTATGCTGTTTAATCTCCATTCGGCCACCTCAAACCACAGTCACAACATTATCCACATCATAGGATTTTTCAGTTTTTATTAAGAGACAAAATTGCAACAGTGCATTTGCAATTTTAGGAGTGAAATAGAGCACAAATTGAGTTGTTACAGAATGTTCTAAGAAATAGTAATATTTATTACTTTATAATAATTATTATAACTTATAAGGAACTGAAGAAAATTTCTGAAAAAATTTACATGTACAAAGCAAAAAATAAGATATTAAGGTTTCGAAATATAGACAATGTTTTATGTGTCAATTATAAAATTAACAAACTAAAGAAAATTGATTAATATCACAAAATACATAAATAAACTAATTTGTAGTAACCTGCAAAATGTTACATTAGTACTTTTTTGTAAAATATTGTAAAAATCCAGAAATTTGCAATATCTTGTACTAGCTATACTCTTTAAAAATAACGTTTTCTTTTTTCAGTTCAAATCAGTTCTTTTTTGGAATGCAACACACGTCATTTGGCTCCAAATACCAATTTTTTTTAATTCAAGAAGGAATCTTACGGTTCACGTTTACGTTTTAAGTTATGTTACGCTCTTACGTTTAGGTCTTTTTTTGTACTGACTCGATAATTACGTTGACTGAACGGTATTAAGTTGTCTTACGTTTATAGTTTAGCGCCATTATTGCTTACCTTTAGCTGCATTATTTTTTTATTTCCCTTGTTTGTGTTTAAGTCATATTTTACTAATTACTACTTTTTTATAGAAAAATTGTCAGACCAGGCCCTAAAAAGTGATTTTGTACATACTAAACTAATTAAATCAAACTGCTAAATAATTAGTCAAAGACGTAAATATTTTCTACAAATCAGGTGAAAAGCCGCCAAATTAATAAAAATACAAAACAACAAATAAACGAATTAATACTTATTTACAGTAAGAGTGAAGATGGTGAAGCTTCGTTCACGTGAATTGCGTGTTCAATTCAAGCGAACGAAAGCGAGTGCTGTTCGATACCCCCATAAGTCATAAGTGGATCTGTAACGTTGTATTCAAAATTATTTGACATCCTTTTGAAATTTAAAAACTAAAAAAAAATAAACTAAATTACATAGTCAAGAGGAGGTGTTGCTAGAAAAACAAACAAAATAAACATAAACCTGTGAGCAAAAGTAAAGTTGAAAAATTTGTTACTTTCCAAGAAGGTATCGAACAAAACCATTTTCTTCAAGCGATTAGCTTTTTTTCCAATTTTATATTCAAATGTTTCACCAAATTTGTAGTTTCAATGAGAGATCTAACCATTAATAACTACTTTACATTTTTATCAACCTTTTTAAAAAAAAATAGTTGGTAAAATGTGACGTTGACAATATTGGCATTTCTATAGGTAACAGAACTGCAAAGCAAGAACATTACGAAATTGCATAACTGAAATTATAACATAATGAAACCACGAAGAAGAGAAATTTAGGGAACTAATAAGAAACTAAAAAGCTGAAATATACTGAGAAACGTAAAAACTGTGTGATTGAGGCAGTAAGAAACTATGACATGAAATCTGATGTATTGCTTTTCTAAACAAAATAATAATACAAAAATTGTAAACACATCCTGTTTTGAATTACACAACTTTAGCTCTAAAAACTGCGGGTTAGGGAACTTTCCTAAGATTCGGTTTCAACGTTTCCACTTCTAGTTGAGAAAACAGTCATAATTAAAAATTGGAGTAGTTATATTAGTTTGTTATTTGTGATAATAAAACAACTAGATACACGTTAAAATGTAGTAGATTGTGCAATTTCTAATAGTTTATAATTAGTTTTCAAGAGATTTGTTACTTTGTCGGAAGTATAATAATTTGTCGTTATGATTTGTGCTGTGTTAGTATCACGATCACAGGTAAGTAGTGTATAGGTACTTAATTATCCAGCTTACGTGCTTTTGTTAAAGTTAATTAATTCTTTTTTCCAGTTAGATGTTTACAGGTAGAGGCAGACTTCGATAAATTAGAAATATTTGGAAAAATTACTTCCAAAATTAAAACAAATGTTATTAATTTTGTTGTAGAAGATCGTAGACAGTTAAGGATGTTTAAATTATTTTATTCTTCGTGTCGATTTGTGCAATGAATCGACAAATAAAAAAAACATAAATGAAACATGAATTTTTTTGCACCTTTAATTCATGGGGTTTCGGTAAGTTACTGATTACTAATTTTTTTTTATTATTAAGATGAGGAGGATTCCAAAAAGAAAATGTTGCTAACCATTTATAATTTCTGTCAGTGACGAGAATGTAATAAATGCTCAATTTTCAATTAACTTAGAAATTTTATCAAAGCGTTTGATATATTTTTTAATTTATTACGTTTTTAATTTCAAATTTAAAATGTTTGAGTGTAAAACTAATATTTGCTAAAATTGTAGTTTACTTACTAATAAGTAATAACTTACTCTGGTTGTTTTATATTACACGATATAGTGTGTTTTAATTAAATACTTGTTTAAATAAATATTTGTTTTTATTCTAATTAGTAACAATTTTTCTAATTTAATTCCAGAACGAACAGAAATGAAATTCTTGTCTAACAATGGTAATTCGAAATATTAGGCAAATTAGGTATCCATTGTTTATGCACAAATTTTAGCCGCGAATGTTATTAGATTTTCCAGCGACATTTTAACTTCAACAAAACTAAATTTTCAACTGGAATTTGCTGGAGTTCCAATCTAATATAGTTAAAATAATTTTGATCTGTGGGAGTTCTGGGCGTTTTGAATTAGAGAAACAAAGTCATATTTCAAGACCCTTGCTATTATCGGCCGAAAATCGAAAAAAACATAACTAATAGTTGTTTATTAAAAAGATAGTAGTGGAATAAAAAAGCGCTTTCCCCGGCAATTCGGGGCTATCCGTCACCGGAATATTTTTATCTGCTGTCAACCGAAACATAAAACATTGGGAGATAAAGTGGAGTAGTTTCCTCTAGGGACCTCTAGTGCCCAGAACGGACACTGATATAGATGGGATATGTGCTCTCTCGAATTCGCTCCACTTCGATTCGACACTACTAACTCACACAAACTTAACAACTTTAACATTACACAAAATTAAAACCTTAATTAAACCACACTCTACTCAAAAATCTGCGCTATATTTTTTATTGCTATTATTTTTTTAAACCACCGATGCAACAATACTTATACATTCAGAACATTAGTTAATATTTCCAGAAAATGCTTGACAGTATGCGACAAATAAGTGTATTTTCAATGAAAAGGGGAACTGAAAAGTCGGATAATTCAGCAGAAGATGATTTAGATAAAGGTTCAATAAATTTGGAGTAGCAAATTGTTAGGAAAACTTTACATTTTCAATTTTGAAAGATTATACTCCACAGAAAGGTCAAAAGAAACATTAAATCAAAGTTAAAATTTCTTAAATAGAAAGAAAAAGAATAATTTAAAAGTTGAAGATAATGAAGAACCAATAGAACATGAATTGAAAGTGAAAGCGAAACATTAACTGAAAGCTTTTCGCCATTTGTTGACGAACACGAAGGCAATGATACACAAAATCTTTGAAAAATAGAGGGTGCTATTTAAAATTTTAAATTGGCAATTGAGAAATAAGTGGAAGCTAAAATATAACTAATGTTGTTTTTGAACTTCCCTCTCGCGATCCTAATCGACCTCTTGTCTGGATACATGCAAGGTGAGTCTGTTTTAATATATTTTTACTGTAGCTTTTTTAAAAAACTAATTAGTGACTCAATAGTAATTAGTTTTGGTTGTGTATAAGGAGTTGTCGAAATTTTTTCAAAAATTCACATGAATACCTATTATTAGTTTTTGAGGTACAGTAAAAATAAGCTTTTATCAGAAAATTTAATTTCGAATTAATCTATTTAAGTCGATTATTAGAGTTTGGTTTAATGGCCGTTCGCCAATCTGGTAGAGTAAACAAATCAAAGAAATGTAAAAGTCGATTTGGAGACTGCAAAGAGAATAATATTCTTCACTGTACTGTGACATAGAATTGTAAGTGAAGTGTTTAAAGTACGACAGCGGGATCTTCTCAGCGATAATGCCTCTTGAAGTGGTATCATCCCATCATCATCCAGCGAATCGACCGCTTTAGAGATTGTCTATTGTGAAAGCTTCAAATTGAATACGTTGAAGCAAAGCTTTCATCGCATTCCGCGCTTTGCCAGCGAATTATTGAAATGTGCGTTGGTTGCATTTGTGAATTCCTGAAACTCGAACGAATCAAGGCTATTTTTTCGATTTATCTGTTTATTTACAAATTTCTGTAACTGTAACATTGTAATATTTAAATTGAGCTGGGAAAAATTAGTAAATATGTAAATAGTTATTTAATGATCTAGTTTGTTAATGAAGGCGATTAATAAACGAAACTGGTTAAAGCACGAACGAGTGATAGCGAGTGAGTGCCTTTAATAATTGAGTTTATTAAGCGCCCATTAACAAACGAGTTTATTACAATATTTTTTGTTGACTGTAAACTCTTTTTTGTGACAAAAATATGAGACCATATTAAATACCTCCGTCCTTGAGGTAAACCATTTTTAAAATTTTCACTTATCATTCACTTTTCCACAAATAATAACAGAAGACAATAACGTCAACTCCATACATTTTCAATTTCACGTAAAAATCACGTTTGTTACAAAATCATATACAGTGTGTATCAGAAATACGTGTCTTAATTTTAACAGGTAAGAAAACTCAACAAATAAAACATCTTTTCTATTTGTAATTTTTCAATAAAAAATTCGCAAATTTATTTAAAATTTGGAAAAGATAACATAGTGAAACGTGTACCTGCCTATGGGTACAAAAATAAAAGAGCCGAACTATTTTCGTTGTAATAGAAACGGACAATTTAAACAATTTAAAACAACAATGAGAACTGTTGCTATGAATACAAACTAATTATTAAACACTGACCGGCTCGTTTGCACAAGAGAAAACAGTGAAAATTTTAAATAAAAATGTTGCAAAATGTTATATAGAAAAGTTGTTGTATTCGATGAGTTCTTTTACGTGGTAAAATTAACACACATATTTCTGATACATCCTGTATAGTTGGTCACCTTTGAAATAGTTAGTCGTCATTGTTTTTTAACGTATATTAATACATCCTTTTTTAAATAAAATACTCCATTAATATTCAAATTCATAAACGGTCAACGAAAAAATTTATTAAAGTCTTTATCACAAACTAATATTATTAATGGAAGATTTACTTCGAGATTAACAAAAAAATTGCTAATGATGACGACAAAGAAGTTGAATCCTAATTTAAAGCTAAATGCTTTGTATAAGAAAAATAGAGTTGATACTATTCAAAAACTAAATTTTATTCGCAAAATAAAAGTTAATTGCAATGAACTATTAAATTTAGTTTTTGTGAAAAGACTTCTTCAGTGATAAACGGCATAATTAAAAGCACAACTCACACATTCTAGAAAGTCCAGATTTCTTGACAAGAAATTTGGATTCTTAATCATTGTTTCCTGTTTTGACTTGAAATTATCAACTTGCTCTTATCTTGATTTTTGACAATTTCGATTAGCCGTTTTTAGAACCAGAATTATGCTTTTCACTAATTTGAATTAAAATTAGAATTTTTTTTTAATTTAATAATTAAATTTAATTTTTCTAATTTGTGGAGACAAAGGAATCAAAAACGATAAGAAGCGAATCAATCTCAGAAAAATAGAACATATCGAAGATCATTGTGAAGGGAAATCTGTAACCAAATTTAAGTAGATTTAGAGCTATCATTGTAGTTACCCGGCTTGGCTTTGCCTATGAATGAGTCGGATAATAGAGGTTATACTGTACATCTGATTTCTTAACCTTGAAATTCGATAATGACAATGGAAAATAGTTATGATGTCGGTTATAATCAATAATAAGTTCAATGCACTTTACGTTAAGTGAAACTTTTTTTGACATAATTACTGATTAAATAAATTTGAAAAAAAAACAAAAAATTGAAAAGAACTGTTCAAACTTATTTGAATACGAGTTGAAACACATGGAAATAGTTTTAAACAGGTATTTGGAAGTTTTTGTTTTTTTTTATTTGAAATATTTCGAAATCTAATGTTTTTTTTTAATGATCGAATTATCATTTGTCTTTAAGAAGAAAAAAGTGTTAATTCACTTACTTTGTAATTATCGAGTATAATTAATTTTTCCTTTGCCCACAACAAAACAAACAAGCAAAACATCCGGGTCTAGAAGTAAAAAGCTATTTTGAGGGTGTTCAAAAACAAGACATTTTGTAACTTTTTTAGATCTTTTTTAATTGTTTGCTGTTGGTAAAACAGCTAAATTTATAGGATTATACCATATTTTTTCATGTGCCTAATTTTAGGGGGTTCACCGATCTTTGGTTACTTTTAGGATGTATAAAAATTAATGCTTTTTCAAGGATTTTAAGCCATTTCGTATGTTTACTTTTGAGTAAAAAGTTTCATTTGTAAGATTTTAACCTGTTTTTCAAAACATAAATTTGCATAACTCAAAAAGAAAACAAAATCAAGTGTTGTTTCTGAAAACATTTACTACCTATTTACTAAAAAAACACGACTGTTTACAATTTTTATCCACCTGGTGTTATAGTTTGGTATTCACACTCACACAAGTGACAGATAATAATAATAGTTTATAATACATAAAAAATATTTACCAACTTATAAAAAAATACTGATTTTTTGACACCACCCGTAAATTAAAACCATGTTTGACTTTTTTTTATTCGAATAACTAGCCTTTTTTTAATAAGATTTAGCGTTTGGTTTATAAGAAATTTTATTTATGCAAAAATATTGTTACTAAAATTAGTTTGTTAGCATTAGCCATTTAGCTAGTTTACTGTTCTTGAATATTTATTCCAAAATTTTGCTTGGTGGCGCCCTCGTTTAATGAGTTGAAGAATGTTTATACAGAGTGCTGTATGTGGGCTATTAGTAATTTCCGCATCATGTACATATTACAATTTGTTTCACTTTTTCTCTAATTTTGAAATTTCTGAACACTTCTTAGATTTGCAACTTTTTAATTATATAAAAATTAAAACTGAAAAAGACTTGTTTTGCTTACAGTACTTATTCAATGTATAATTATAAATTATAATTTAATACAGTAATTAACAGCTTTATTTCTTTTAATAGAACAATAAATTAAATCGACATTTTAACCCGTTTATACTTGGTCACAAACACTCAAAATGAGATATAAACTGACCTGTGAGGTAATGACTGAATTTAGGAACAATATGCAGTTGTAAAGAAAACATTTTGTTTATAAGTTTTCTTAAAAATCCAATTTTAAATTTTGCGTTTACTGAAACTAAAACTAATTCTGAACTAGCCCAGGATTTATTTAAAGTGCATGTGCGATTCTGAATCAGTTACGGATTTTCATCCACCGCGAACCATAATTTATCGTTATCAAAAACACAGTAATTGTTTGAAAACTAACAACGTATGAAGTTAAGTAGTTTTTTGCTTGCCATGTTAAAAGTGTTATAACTTATAAGTTATAAGTAAATTATGTAACTAATTAAGAAAGAAATAGAAATTAAATTTCAAACATTATGATATTTTAGTTAAAAAATTGCCGTAATTTTAAAATAGAATAATCGATTTAGACAAAATTTGGTACGAGTAATTTGTCATCAAAACCATATGTTTTAGTGCTATTTCTGCTGTAAAGTACTGAACTACTGAAGACATTTTAGGATATATTTTTGTTATACCGTATCTGTATGGTCTAATTCCTTTTTTATTCGAAAGAACCTTTATTTCTGAACACTTTTTGTATCTCACTAAATTTTTGTATCAGCCTTGGTTTTGGAATAAAAAATAATTTAAGTATTAATTAATTAATTATTATTATTGATTTTCAAAATGTATTTAATTATTTAGTTTCATTATTTAATTATGACTTACTTATTATAATTTTAACTAATAACGATTTTCAGAAATTCACATTTTTGTGAAAAAATGCCTTTTTTAGTTTAAAATAATAACTAATTTCATTATTACAGTCTAACATATACGGACATATAGGAACAAAAGCCAAAATAAAAAAGAATTTAAAATCCAATAATAATAAATGGGCGGACATCTGAAATTTTGATATGTCGACTTAAATTATTTTTTTACTCTAAAACGGAGATCGATACAATAATTGTATACAAATTGTTTTAAAAGAATAGGTCTTTGAAACAAAAAACAATTACACCACTCGGATAACGTATAATGTCTTAAAACGTGTTAAATTGTTGATTGGTGAGTACTTTACAAACAAGAACAAACAAAAGCACATTAATCAATTGATGGAAAATCACTGTTACTAAACTTCATTAAAATTGGTCATTCCATATTAAGAAGTTAAAAAAAAAATCAAAAATAATTTTTAAAATTTGGCGCCCTCTAACTTTTAAATGAAGCAACTTAGTGTAGTAAGTTGGGCTAGTCGCTCTACTTTGAGCTAGGCAATGTTTGGTTCCCTACTTCTTATTTCCCTGTTGGTTCGTCTTTTCGTTGTACCCAGTATTATATTTCAAAACCTGGGTTGGTGGCGCCCACTATTAAGGAGTAGAAGAATATCATTACAGTTTGTTTTATGTGGTCTGTTAGAAATTTCTCTACCATACACATACTTGCTCCACATTTTCTCAAATTTTAAAATACCTGGTCACTTCTTAGATTTACAACTTTTTTAATATACATATATTAATAAAACTTAAAAAAATTGTTTTGCTTACAGTATTTTTTTTACTTGTGATTATAGGTTAATCGGTTAATACAGGCAATAAATAATAAGAATAACATTTGAAGAGAGTTTTTTGTTTGCCATGTTAAAAGTGTAATAAATAACTAATTAAGAAAAAAATAGAAATTAAATTTCAAACATGAAAAAATTAAGCATTTCCGGAACAAGTAAAAATACCCGTGACCCCGTGAGTCATATTATATTACCTGTAATGTAGTGAAATGGTTATAAAATAAGCATGCACTGAGACTGAAAATACATAACATTATGTACTTTTACGACTCTTCAGATCATTTTATTAAAAAATATTTTTGTTTTAAATTAAATTTAAATTAAAAACAATACAAAAAATAAATCAATCATGCAGAATATATTAATTTTGTTTAAATAGATCAACTGTCCAATGTTAAGTAAACATTTACCTGTCAAAATACAATCCTTGTTGTCATTTTCGCGGACTAATTCAAAAAGACGCCATCATTCCGTTGTTATAGTAACGGAACATATGATTTACCACGCCTCGACAACACCATTTGGCGTAAAGTTCGGGTTGAAAAAAAGCTTCACGAATTAGGATTCGAGTAATTCGCCTAAATTGAGCCAAAAAATAGCACACAAGTGGAAAAAATGTAAAATAATTGGGGTGTTTTGTGCAAAACGAGTGTAAAGTTGGCGCATGCGCACGAGCGATATGACCTGAAGTTAATGGTACAGCACACTCTCCGTCTCCGGGACGAGTGCGTGAAAATGGTGAATTCCTAGGTTCTGAAAGCAAGTCTAGACTTGTCCATGTAGTGATATCCGACTAAAGTTTTATGGTGTGCTCCTGTAAGTGTTTGAGTGGCCCAAATCATCAAATTCTCTAAATGACGTTGACCGGGTCTGAGTCAGTAATGGCCGTCAGACCTAACCACGGTAGAAGATATTGAAATGACATTTCACAACATCCCATCAGGAGGAATATTCAAAGAAAAATAATTGTTAGTGCAATTGTACGTCAGAACGCTTCGCTAGGCTACGGAAATTTGTGTAATACACTGTGATACTAACAAAATGTGATATAAACGACTGAAATGAATTTATAAAAGTGCATCCTGGCCCCGAAAACGTTTCTATGCAGTGCTTTCCTTGGATGAACCGCACGATTCAACTGAAACAACTGTTAAAATAACTATTTTGAGGGTAAGTCCGGTTTGGAGTAATAGCCCCCCCAAGTCACCACCCCCCGGTTGTTTTTGCCAATTCGCTCCAAAAATACAACCCCAAGAATCGTAACAACACCACCTGAAACGTACATTCACATTCGCCAATAATTCGCCCAAAAGGAAAAGTAGGGTTATGTTCTTTGTCATAACTCCACACTATGGCTACCTGTCATTACATGTTTATTTAGAAATCAAACAAAGCCTTGTACTTCAGCAATTCCCGTCATTTCTGAGGCCCCCTTATCTTTTAATTATGAGCATCCTAGCCCAAATCGGGCCATTTGCCATTTTATTATTTATCCCAATCTTATCTCAAGTTGTATTGTCCTAGCGATAAAATTCCAATAATTCGTCCGAACGCCTTGAACACAGTCCTTCGCCAATAAATCTGACCTATATCGGAATATTAATTGTGGGATGAGCGATAAAAATCGCGCTGCGCGTTTGAGAAAAGGGCATCGATTGTCAGGGCGGAGGTCATTGCCTTTAACGTCTTAGAATTACAATTCCAAATTTTACTAATTCGAGCATAAAACCCCGACAACCACCTACGTAAACAACAGCAGGGTTCGAATTGATTTTTCATTTCCACCTTGACCACTAAATAAATTATTTTGCTCCCCATAGTTTTGATGCGAATCAAGCGACCTTCATTTTAGCCTAGCTATTTTAAAGAAAATGTGGCATTGCTCTAGTTATTTTACTTAATTGGCGATTAGATCGCGTCACTATACTTAGCTAAAAACCGAAATATACTCAATCAGAAGCCTTAAAATCATCTATAAATCAGATTTTCGACGTTGCGTAACCTTGATACGTTAATACTGAGAAATCAATAATAATTTTAACGTGCACCTCAAACTTAAAACGTGACTTTAATTTAATCATTTTGACAAAGACAAACATCGTTACAGGACTGGTTTGCATTTGTTCTGTTATCTTGAGAAACTAATAATTGATTCAGATAAGATAATCATGTTTGAATTGTACTAATGTCAAAAAACATTTAGTTTTTAATCTCACGTTTGACGTCATAGTTTTCTATTTTGAAACAGCTAAGTTATTTTCAAAATAATATCTACAGATTTTTGTTGCATTTTTGAATTCACCCTTTCAAACATATGCCAATTTTTTTCGAAATCTTTAGGAGAGTGTCAGCTAGTATATTTTTATGGAGATGATGAAATAATGATTATAATAATTTTTTTCAAATGGATTTACTATTTTTTTAATGACAATCAAAAAAATAACATAGTAGCTCATTATTTTTATTTTTAATCGAGTAAACTTTCGAAAAATACGTTAGAATTGTGCTACTAATTACTAGAAATGTTTAGTTTGCCCACCATTTTCATATAGGATGTCCAAAACTCGATGGTAGACAGAGTGAGTTACTTTACATAATTCCTAGGTTATAATAAGCCATAATTAAATAGTATTGTTTTACTGCTTAAAAACTAAGTAAAATGTTCAAATTTGTTAATTTTTGACTTGACCTGACCTGACTATTATGCAAGGCCTACTTGATTAACGATGAAAATTACGAAGCAAAATCTTTTTTGTGATTATATCAAAAACTATAAGAAATGAGTATAAGACGTTAATAAAAATCACCATAAATCTCCATGAATTTCGATTGCCGTTAAGAAAGTAGGGTCGTTGTTTTTTAATTATTGTTTTGAAAAAAATCATACTAGCTTTTCAATTTGACAGTTGCCAATTTTTACAATTCTTTACAATTTACAATGTTCGAATTTAAAGCAAATTGAAAAAGCTTATTATTTACTTTTAAATAGTAATTGAAAAATAAATATTATTTTAGAAAAGCCGTAGATATTAACCCTCTGCATTACCTAAAGTTTCAGAAATGAGCTACAATACAAACTCACGTTTTTATAAATCAAACACCGTAAATTTTATTGCATTTTTGGAGGTAGCTAAACTTGTATGAGTCGATTTTGGTTTAGTTTTTGAATTTTTTTTTTTGACAAAAATATAGTTTTTTAATTTATTACACAAAAACTATGAATTCTAGAAAAGTAGCACTTCCACGGCTTTAAAGAGAAAAGCTCAAAATTAAATCTGTATCATTCGTTTAGCTCATTGCAATTAGGAATGCAGTAAAATTAAGAAGTCTGTTAAAAGTTGAATAACTTGAAAAGGTTAAATGGAACACCTTATTTTTTATTTTTGTTTCACAAAGTTTATAAAGTTGTCTATCTATAAATAAAAAAAAATCTACACAATGCATATTATTATTTATGAGCATTTTTGTTACATAGTAGTATCATGTTTTAATGTTTAATATTAAATACGTTTTGAGTAATCAGAAGAGACATTTAACTATCAGGACCGATTTATACAAGCGTCATTAATTTAATTCGTAAATAAATGCATGATTAACTGATCACGTGACCAAATTGAACAAATGTGATTGGTCCATTCGCGTTGTTAACTTTTAACAACGAATTAAATTTGAACAAAGCTTTCTATAAACCGGCTTTTGATGTTTTTAAAGAGACTAATTAAGAGTCTTAGATGAAAAAATAAAATATAGGGTCTTCCATTTCAAATTTTTAAGTTGTTTAACTTGCAAATAACCTCTTAATTTTTTTATTTTCTTGGTTGCAATAAGCTACAAAATTATATTTTTTATGTTTAAACTTTCTTCTTGAAAGTGGTGAATGTCCAATTTTTTTAGGATTCTTAGTTTAGTTTTATGTCATAAATTAAAAAAAAATCAAACTATTCCAAAAACTAAGCAAAATCGACCAATAACAAATTAGCCTAAAAAATACAGCGTGTTCCATTAAAAAAAAAACATAAGTTTGTATTGTAGCTAAATTCGGAAAATAATTTTAGCTGAGTCAGATGGTTAGTAACTACGGCTATTGTAAAAAAAAAGAGATTAATTTTCTTAAAGGGCAATAATAGACTCTTTCAAATCGTTGGAACACTGTATGTGAAAAACTATGACAGTACTAACAACTAGGGTACATTATATTTAGTTTAAAGAGGCGATTTCAAAAATGCAATAAAGATAGATGGTTACCATTTAAAATTTCAAAGTTGGCGCTAATTTCTCGTAGTTTCAGAAGTTTAGTCATTTTGACCATAATTTATTTGAGTCAGGAATGGGCGATTTGGGTGTACAAAATTTCACCTTGGCTGCATTATAAAGAATTACGCTGTACAGGGTGTTCAAGTCGTGGCATAAATAAACTTTTCGTGTTGAATAAAGAAATAAGTTAACAGCATAAATGGTAGAGGATTAATTATGCTACAATTAGATGCTTTCATCTAAATTTTTACGGCGGTTGAGACAAAAAACAAATTGAAAAAAAAAACAAATTATTGGCTTGTTTTCTACATGACTAAATTTCTTAATTTTTGTAATGGTAACTGCTAAAATAGAATTATGCAAAAGCTATAGGTTTTAATATTGATAATCTAAAAGTTGGAATAATTTTGTGGTAATTCCCAATTGGTGACAATTCTTTATCAGTAGAAAAATTCTATCAGAAAAACTTCAACATTTTTTTTTGCAAAATTGGTTTTAAGTGTTTCACAGCCATACCTTAAAAAATGAACAATTCAATTCCGAAGCATCAAATTGTTTTTATTCTATTTTTAGGCTATTAATTTATTTTTACTCGACTTAAAATATAATTTTGTACTTATAAAATATCGTTTGGTTTTATGCAACTTCGTTAGGTGTACCGATGGATCGTCATTGTAACGTAACCCGTGACGTGATTTCGTATGAACACCCTTATGCGCCAACACGTGACTCGAATAATAACAAGCCTTGACTCATTAATGAATTTTTTTAGGTATAACCATGGACAAAACCGATCAGAAAAAGAATTCAAAACGCCATGGTTAGTTAAAATGGTTTAGTTTTCCTTAATGCAATGTGATTATAGGTGCCAACGAGTCTCATGGGACACGCCATATCTCCAACTCCAGTTCTGGGGTTTTAATGGTGGGTCCAAATTTCCGAGTTGGGAAGAAAATAGGCTGTGGAAACTTCGGCGAATTACGCCTAGGAAAAAACCTTTATAATAACGAACATGTAGCCATTAAAATGGAACCCATGAAATCGAAAGCTCCGCAATTACACCTTGAGTATAGATTTTACAAGTTTTTGGGTAGTCATGAAGGAATACCAGATGTTTATTATTTCGGCCCTTGTGGGAAATATAATGCTCTGGTGATGGAATTACTCGGCCCTAGTTTAGAGGATCTTTTCGACATGTGTGACCGAAAATTTTCCTTAAAGACTGTTTTACAAATAGCGATCCAACTCGTAAGTCTTTGGTGGCAAACTTGAATTGGTTCATTTCTCTTGTTATAGTTGCACAGGATTGAGTATGTACATAGTCGTCACCTTATTTATCGGGATGTTAAACCCGAAAACTTCCTTATTGGACGAAGTAGTACAAAACGCGAAAAAATAATTCACATTATAGGTATGTATTTAACAATAGGCTTGGACGAAAAATGCACACAAGAAAAAACTCACTACATAAAATATTCACACTGAGAAAAAACCTCATATGGCAACAATCCCGCTATTAAAAACACAACAAAAAAAAATCACATGAATAAAAGTTCAACAATTAAACTCACTCAAAAAAAAAAAAAACAATCTTGGAGTTATTTTAAGGTACTTTTCACAAGCTTTCCCTGCATCTACATTTAGCCGTTTACCAAATTCAAGTATTTACATATTTAACAAACTCTAAATTTTTAAAGTTAGTTTGCACAACTAGCATCCATAACTCAATTATTTCAAATGAAATGCTCAATTTTTATTTTCTAAATGGTAGACCATTTAATTCTGTATCGAATTGTATTTTCTATACTTATGTTTGATAGTTTTCAAGTTTCAATAACTTTTTGTTGGGATTGAGAATTTCATTAGGAAAAATGTAATAAATCCAAGTTTTTCAAACCATATTCAAGGAATTTATTTTGTTTTCACGGGACGGATTACAAAATTTTGAAGAGAATTTGTCGTTTGTTTAAAATAGCTCTGGTTATTAAGGAGTTTCTTATATAGTCAAAAAAAAACAACATAATTTGAAAAGTATCACAGATAGATTAAGGGAATACAGATCGCTGTAGAAAAAAAATCTCATTCATCTAGTAAAATAAAAATTGAAAAAATTGAGTTTCGGTTTGCATTTATGTAAAGTTAACTTTAAATTTTTTGAGTTTATTAAATTCTTTTCTAATTTTGAACACACTGGACAGATAAAGGTTTTCTCTTTTAATTTTTCCCATATGATTTGGAAATCCATAACAGGAGCGTATAGACACTTTTTTCTTAAATATGTGTTTTGGATAATTGAAATCTTTTGTTCTTGTGGCATAAGCTTATTGTTTTTGTAGATATTCAAAATAATAATAGTGGTTGTAAAAATAAAAGTGTTTCGCAAACTTGTTAACATATTCAGTTCTTTGAAAAAGCCTCTGCAACTTTTATTTAATTTTAAATTTAAAATAATTTTTACATTACGATACCTTTTTAACTTCTTACACGTCTCTGATTTTTTTCAAATCGGTTTAGGGATTACTGTTAAAATAAATAAATAGAAACAGTTTTACACCTTTAGTTTTTAAAATTAATAAAAAAATTCAAACTGTGCTCTTTTGATAATATTATGATTAGACCTGTTGAACAAGGTCTAATACAGACTTATTAGTTAAATTTAATTGGTTTGAATTGCTACAGGGTGTTTAGAATTTACTGTTTATTTTTACATCATTCTATGCGGAATTAGAAAACATTTTTTCTTATTACAACTCTAACGTAAATTGTTGTAAAAAACTTGTTTCGGCAACTATTTTAATGACAAATTTAATGAGTAAAAGTCGAAGATGCTCCAATCCAGCTTATTTTTATATCGATCGATGCGGCATTAAAAAACAAAAAAAAATCCTTAGAACTCTGTCGCAAATCCTAACACATTTGGAGTTATTTGCTAAAAATTCATTCTGTCAACGATAAATAACTTAATGATTAAAAGACTAGTACTATGGTTAATGTCTGTGGCAAATAACTCCAAATGTGTTAGGATTTGCATTAGGGTTGTGATAATAAATAAATAAATAAATAGGGTTGGAGCTATTTTCGCTTTATTCAATAAATTTGTAATTAAAATATTTAATAAAATAAGTTTTAGAGGATAACTTTGTATTTGTTAAAATTAACGTTAGGGTTGTAATAATAAAAAATATTTATTTTTTAGATCCGCATCGAATGATGTAAAACTAAACAGGGTTTCTCATTTGAAATAAGCAAAATAAAAAGCTCTAAAGTTTAAAAAGTTTTAAAGTAAATTGTGAAGACCGTGTAGTACTTCAAATCAATCAAACTTAATTAATAAGTCTGTTAGGCCTTGTTCAACACATACCTAGTAATAATGTTATCAAGGAAGCACTGTTTGTATTTTTTGGTTTTATTTTTTAACAGTAATCTCTGAACCGATTAGAAAACATTTTTAGGGATATGTAAGTAGCTAAGAAAGCATTCTAACGAGAAGGAATATATAATAGCATGTCATTAAAAAAATAATATGACGTCACATTTTTGTGACGTATATGTTCCTGAAATGCGTACTAGAGTATAAGTAACATCTTTGTGTATTTTTCTGTGTGCATTTTTTGGTGTTTTTTTTTCTGGTCACCGTAAATACATATGAACGAGTGTTTGACTCAACGCCGTTTTTCAGATTTTGGTTTAGCTAAAGAATACGTGGAAATGGAAACAAATAAACATATTCCGTATAGAGAACACAAATCGTTGACTGGAACAGCGCGATATATGTCGATCAACACCCATCTAGGCAAGGAGCAATCTCGTCGTGATGATTTGGAAGCTTTGGGTCATATGTTTATGTATTTTTTGCGAGGATCTCTCCCTTGGCAAGGACTCAAAGCCGACACGTTAAAGGAGCGATATCAAAAAATTGGTGACACGAAACGTGCCACACCAATTGAAGTTCTATGTGAAGGACATCCGGAAGAAATGGCAACTTATCTGAGATACGTACGACGATTGGATTTTTTCGAAACTCCAGACTATGAATATCTGAGGAATCTATTCCAAAATTTATTCAACCGTAAAGGTTATCCCGACGATAACGAATTTGATTGGTCGGGAAAGACAATGGTTAGTATATTTTGTTTATCCTTCAATAAATTACACATTAAAAAAATACAAAAATTAACGCAGCCACCAAATCTATATATACTCCAACAAGTACGACATGCTCCACCGTCTAATATTATCAAAACAAAATCCGCAAAGGTAACTAACTGTAGACAGCTCATTCTCGTAGGCCCTGAAACAGCAAAATCAATAAATTTATTTACATAACTTGTTCCGTCTAAACACTATGTATAATTAGAAGTAGATGTTGTGACTAGAAAACCATGTAAACCCAAATTTGCATAAAGTTCTTTTTGTTTGTACTTTTTTTTCAAAAATCGATGTTTACAATTTTTAAATATTTCAAAATCGTATTTGGTCATTAGAAAGAGAAGCTTATTTTTTTTGATTGTTTCAGATTTCGAAAAAAGTAACCAACCCAAGACTTTTAAACAAAGTGTAAAATCAAATGAAAGAGAACTTAATTCAGTACATAATACGATTTAAAAATAATTATTAACATAGGTATAACAAATCTAGGGTTCAATTTTTTTATTTATATTTATTTCACGATTTTTTTTATATTAACTATAGATTAATAGATTAATTTATAAATTATAGATTATTTTGTTATTAAGTTTTTTTAAGTTATAAGTTAAGCTTATTTTCAATCGTTCTTGATCGAAAAACAGAAAATTTTCTCGGAATTTTTTCGACAAATTGCCGCAAAGTTCAAAAACTGATTTTTATGACATGATTAAAAGTTACTTGGAAAACGTTAATTTCGCTTGTTTTAGTAAATTTAAAAAAATGCTTGCCAACAAGCATTTAAAATTTGTGTTTGATAAAGTTGTTACAAACTTCGGATTACTACAAAACAAAATAGAAATTAAGTCAGAAATGCAGTTTTTTGGTTGATTTCGAAACGTTTGATACCATAAAATTAAACTTTTATCTTTCGGCGGACCAAATAAATTAAGTTATAATATTATAAATAAAGATTGAATTTCAATTTTTCGTAGTGTTAATAAGAAAAACAAAATAACTTGAAAAACATAAATGCAGAATTAAATTTTCTCTTCTTTGGTAATGAAATAAATGAGGTTGGAGAATTTGGAGAAATTAAGTTCTGTGTCTTTGAAGTTCTTCAAATGTAAGCATTAAAATTTGGAGTTTTTTAGCTTTTTTTAAATTTTGACCAGTGTCAAGACCTAAGCTTTCTTCTTGAACTGCCTATACGATTGCAAAATCTTTAAGAACAAGAATATGATTTAATAAAGAAAGGTGCAAATGAATGAAAATAATATACGATATTATGAATAATAAAAATGCATCATTATATGCGAGTGGGACACTTGTCACGAGCTTTAAAATAGCATTTCGATCAAGTGTGATATACGACGTTTTATCTTACAGATGCATTGTAAAAAAATCCAAGAAATTCAAGAAAATATCAGCCTTGTAACATTAGAATAGTTATATGTATCCGTTTTTCTAGTGACTTGTGTTACTATAGCTATGAAATAAACAGTCTCATTGTTTTTCCCAATTTTCTCCAGATTTACTCACTTGTGAGTAGAACTGACAGCTTTGTTCCTCTTATACAATGGTATAATGTACCTAACAAATTGCACCTGTAAGATAAAAATAATAAAAAAATAAATTAAAATAAATAATTGAAAAAATATCTCAGAAAGGTCTCAACTTTGATATTAGGTAAGCTGATGAAAACTCTCTTAAAATAACTCAAGTAATCCAAGAACACAATCAGAAACATAGCTTTTGTTGAACAGATCTAACGAATTGTGGTAGTGTACAAGTTTTCTGATAATAATAATTATTATTGGAACTCACAACGTCTCTAATGTAGGCTTTAGGCGGAACAGCTTCTTTTATTATTGTCATTATTAGGTAAAAGAGCCGAATCCGATTAATGGAAAATAAGCTGCAAACAATCTAGTTTAATACTAGCCAGTTTTCGGGCGATTTTGAGCGTTTTTTTATTGATTCCAAAGAAAAATTACTAAAAGGAACTGATAACTTATCACTGCAAACGGATTTGTAATTGGAAACATTGGCCAAAGTAAATGAGAATTTAAAATACACATGTTTTCAAAAACGCTTATTTAGACGCTTCTGCTTTAACTCTGATTTTAACAATAATTTGTAAATGTGTTGCTTCCATAGCATTGAAACGCGATTTTATTGTTGTTACCCTGACCGTTTATTTAATTTTTGTTGCCCGGTTGGCCATGACAAATAGATGATTCTTTGATCGATTCGTATAATTTTTTGATAAGAATGAATTAATTAAGGATTCGTCTTTGGTTTATTAAAATAATCAATAGATTATGTAAAAAATTAATTGAAAAATAAAAAGCTTGTAGTAGGCTAATTAATTTAGTTGTAACGGACAAAGCTTTTTTATGCTGCACTATGTTCAGGGTCACGTCATAACATGCATTAATGCTACTGACCCTAGACACTGTCTCACTTAAGTAAATCAACATATTGATCTTTGACACGTCATTTATTTATGACGTTGTTGCGTAATTTTATTACGAGGCGATTGTACTTTTTAGTAGCGCTTTTTTATTAAATGCTTGGTTTTAGTAACAATAATGTGATCGTTTTTTTAGAGTACCCCAGTCGGTTCTCTACAAACCACAGCACACGAAGTAGTAGTTTCTCCAAATAGGGAAAGGCATATTACAAATAAGGTATGTATTTGTAACTGATTGACTATTCTAAATATGTTTTTGTAGTTTTCAGTAGTGTTTGTAGGGATTTTGCATTTTACTAACTATTTTGATAAGAATTCTCGAATGATAATCCGCATGGTATTTAATAATAAATTCATTGCAAGCTATCTACTTTGTAAATGTGTTGTAAAAATATCATTTTATTTCTACTTACATCTAGCCAAGATTACCAACAAATAAATATAGAATAGTTTTATATTCACTTTTAAAAGTAAAAAATGTAAGCAAACTGATTGTTAAAGGTAGTCTGACGAAAAATCTCTTTGATTTTTTTAACTATGCCGCACTTTGAACTAAAAAAATTGATTCTTAATTTACTTTTGGTAATTTTTACGTCTACTGTAGGGCGTTTAACAAAAAATTAGAAAAAAAAATTTCAGAAACTTTTGTCATCTTCGACCGTTTTTAGATCTTGTAAACAATATTTTGATGCCATTTTTTTTACAGTTTCTTCTATATAGCATTTCTTAAATGAAATCTATTAGATATCACATGCCAATAATTTTTTGTAGTTCATTCTAGCAATTCTTAACAATAAAAATAGCACTAAATAATAATGGGATAAGATGCTGAATTCCAAATTAAACTGACGCAATACTTTTGAAGTTTTTCTGTTTGGAAAATAATACTCCTAATTAAAATATTATGCGTTCGTTTAATAATTTAATAAACATTTCGGTTCCCGAAGGTTGTGTTTGTTGTTACCTTTAATCTGTTTACGCTTGTCAAATTAATGTAATAATTTAGATTTTTTTTTATTGCATATTTCGAATTTTGTGAAAAACATGTACTGTCAAGCTAACTGATTTACGTAAATAACCTAGCTAGACTTACATTTAAAGTTATATGATAAAGAGCAATGTTTGGAAATAATTAATTTCTTCTACCACATTTTTGAAACAAACTAAAACTATCTTATGTCAGTACTACTATTACTTCCAAACCTCATTTTACAATCTTTATTAGATTTGTGTGAAAGCAGACTTTTATAGAAATGTGTTTTAAAAATTTTTGGTTGGTTTGCGTTGTAACATGTTTTTTTTTTTCGGTATGACATTTAGGGTCTGATGTGTGTGTGATGGCATTGGCTGTCCCGTTTCCCGCTTTAGCTTGTGTGCAGTGTTGTTAAAACTACTTTTTAAAGTATAATTAAGCTCAACTGCAATAACTTTTTTAAAATGTAACTGAATACGAGTTAAATACATTTTTTTTTAATTCTTTACAATGTATTTAAATGTATTAACTACATTATTTAAATAATGTATTTAAAAATTTTGTGACAATAATTACCTGAAATATTTTGCACATTTCAAGGGCTCCGGGCACCTTAAAATGTTACCTACAAAATATGTTTTACGGATTTTTTTGTATATTAAGACAGCTTCTAGCAACATGACCAATTTTTGATTCCTTAAATATTCGCTCCATCTTACTGGCCGTATTAAAAACAAAAAAAGGAAAAGGGGAAACAGACTGTTTTAACACTTCTTTTAGTCTCTAAAAATTTTATTTTTAATTCTACTCTATGTCTCTCTAAAATTCTTTGTTTTTTTTAGAATATTCTTATTCATTCTTTAGCGATATTTCTAAACTCTTTTTTAGATTCTTCCTAAGGTTCTTCTCTACTTTTTCTTAAATCTGGATTTAATAAAATCGTCTTTAGATTTGTTTATTAATTCTTCCCTATATTTTTCTTTAGAATTATTTTGTGGAGTGCATTCAAAATTATAAACACTGTACTGCGTCGTTTCAAAATTCAAAAATTATAAACAATTTCGTTTATAATTCTTCTAGATTATTTTCCAGCATTATTTTTGTACTGTACTATACTTTTCTTAAAATTCTTCTCTAATTCTTTTATAGATCTACAATCAAAATTCTTCTTGATAGAATAAATAAATAAATCATAAATCTTTATTAGATTCTTTTCTAAATTCGTTTGTAATAAATCGATAATCTATAAATACTGTAGTTAAATATTTCGAAAAAATGTAGTCAAGTTACCCCGGTTGAAAAAGTAATTACAGTGAAAACCGGATATAACGACATCGCATATGAAGACGGATCGGATATTACGACTAGAGGTGTGTTATCGGTCTAGAACTTTTTTGCCATTTGAAATATTGCCATGCTGTTTTCATTATCCGATATATTTATTTGAAGTCTACAAACTAAAAAGATTTTTGTTATACCAAAATTAGTGAACCAATTTTTTTTTTTTTAATTTCAAATGGAACACCATGTATTTCTTTTCACGTATTGATGGCATTTTTTATAAGCTTTCTAATGTTATGGGGTTTGTATAGCAAATTTAAAATATTATTTGAGATTTTTCAAAAAATGTATTTTATTACTAGAAAATTTGTTATAGCCGCCTAGAATCTGATAAATCAAATGGTATTTTTTTTATATGTACTAATCTGATTAATTATATTAGTGATCTTATTATAACTTGATCCATGAATATCAAAAATTAATAATAAAATAAATAAAAAAAATATAAGAGTATTTGTTTTGAAAACTTCAAGAAATATTTCATATTTGCTATACAAACCGCATATCATTAGAACTATAAGGGAAACCATTATTCTTCAGAAATTTAATTCATTTAATTATTATTTCTTTATTTTCGTAAACAGCTTAGGCGCAAATCTTTTAATGTAATACGCATACTCGGTGGGCGTATTGCTTGTAAGAACTATTGAATATAGCGTCCTAAGTTTATGGTCACGTCAATGTCGTTATATCAGGTTTCTACTAAATACTTAACAACACTGCTTGTGTGTCGATAACAAAAGGTGCATAACTACTAAATGAAGACTCCTTTGTAGACAACTAGCAAAGCAAATGCATGGCCTGAAGCTTCGAAGCAGAGTACATTGGGCAACTTGACACCAGCTGACCGTCACGGTTCTGTACAGGTTGTCAGTTCGACCAATGGTGAATTAAACGCTGATGACCCCACAGCTGGACACAGCAACACTCCTATAACACAACCTCAGGAAATTGAACTTCTTGACGAAACCAAGTGAGTATAAATGTTGTGTTGTACTGCACCGAATATTTATTGTTTTTCTTTTTCAAGAAAACGAATATGTGTGTGGTTGTCTTTTAGGTGCTGCTGTTTCTTTAAGAGAAAGAAGAAGAAAGGTGTACGCACTAAATGACTACAATACAGCGAGACAGACCAACATCTCACACTGTTACCGTGTGGACATAGTAGTGCAGCAACACTTAATTGACTATGTTTAAATGAAGACTTTTGTCGATTGTTACGTTGTACGGTTTAATAGCTAATTTAGGTTAGCCTTAATTTAAAAGTAAGTTAGTTTAAGTCATACCATATCTGTGAACGTCTACGGAAGCCTTACTCGTCCTCGGTTCTGTACTTTTTTCCACTTGTATTTTAATCTTACCTAGTTTGTCGTATTTATTATTTACCAAATACTACGTTGTATGAATTATTTGACTTAGTGTAGTGTGTGTTCTAGTAAACATTTAACATATTATTTTATCTATGAAAGGAGAGAACGTGTTGATTTTTGCGAGTAAGGCCGAGTTTTAGTATGTTTGATAGGGGATGATTACTGAACAATTGAGGTGTAAATAATCAAACAGCCTTTCACCGCATTTACAATTGTTTGGAACACGCGTCATTCTTAACGCCAAATTATCATTGCTATTTTTTAAGCTTGCTCTTTTGTTTGTATATAGTAATGTTCGCATGTTGAACGTTAAAATATTTAATTCGCAGTCTTTATTCTTTTTATATACACAATATATTTGGCACGTTCAATATGGGGACCTGAAGGAATTTTAACGTAAAGTTGTGATTTAATCGTTGTATAAATTTGCTTTGTTGTTGATCTCAAGTAAAAACTGATCGACTGCTTAACTCTTCTTTGAACCACAAGCAACCTACAAGTTGATAACTTGTGGATCTGCTTTATACCAACAATTTGATTTTATTTCTTTTGTGGCTCGTATAAATATAGAATGTTAGAACACAGTGTTTTCTTATTTCTTTACCCTTTTTTGTTGGTAAACTCGGCAAACTCTAAAATTTCAACTTTTTGTACATACAACAAAATTTATTCGATGTATTATACAATTGATTCCATTTTTATCTTCCTACGGTTTAAAATTATTGTAATGTATAAATTGTTGAACTCAAATTAATAAAAGAAAAATCAGAATTTTGTTGTTTCTTTTTACAGACGAAAAATATTTTACAAATATAATTATATTTTTTAATAGTGTAGTATACAGTAAGTAGTATCATTTATTCTATGCATTCAACTTTCTTATTTTAAATTAAAACCTATATTTTTGTTTTTATAATTTAGAAGATAGTAGTTTTGTATTCAAACATGTGTAATATGTACTACCTTTATTAAAAATTGATGTTAGAAATAAATTTTATATCATACAACTAGATTTTATAAATTTTTTTCTAAATTAATAATTTGTGTAAGAAGTAGAACATATTGCACATATTCGTACCAATTAAACTTTTATCTTTCAAATTATGAACAACAAATTTGAATTCTAATTAAAATAAAAAAGTTGAATATAGCCCCAAAGCTATAGCTTATTTCCAACTTTTTTGAAAGAACTGTTTTAAACTTTGATCAAAGCTTGAGATCTCTAAAAAAATTCTATATATTGTGTTAGTTATTTGCGTAGTCAGTTATGAAAAGACCGATTTTTTCATCGCTCACTCGTTTTGGCAAACATTATGCTCGTTAAACAAGAATAGTACAATGTTGTAAACTTTATTCAGCTCTATTGTATGTTTATTATGTACATTTCCACAAAAGTTTACACTACCTTTAAGGCATGACAGTTAATTAGGGCACTAGTCAGTTGGACGGAACATTCTGTAAAAAATTGACTAGACAGTACGTTTCTATCACAAGAAATATTCAAAGGCACTAATTGTTAAGATCTTTACTGTCTGCCAATGCCCATTCAAGGAACATATTTTATTAAAAACCCCTACATTTGCATTTGTTAAATGACTTAATCGCTATTGACCAGAATGATACAAAATTAGGGACTTTTAATTACATTCTAAACTAGATACGTGAAAATGTATATAGGCAAGATTCATACAATTAAGTACTAATAGTTTAATTGTGCTTTTGGAAGAGAAGTTTTTGTTTTGAGTAGATAACCTATTACACAGAATTTTCTTGTGCTTATATGTACACTTAACAACGATACTATATTACAAAAACGAACCAGAATGTGACTCAGAAACTTCTATCACAAAATATTTTATGTCGTGATTGATTTGAAGTTTTGACATTAATAGAGAGCGCATTCAAAACAGTATAAAAAGTTCTGTGATATTTTTCTGAAATGCACATCATATAACTAAAACTATAACTAAATTATTAAGTAATATTTAAGTAGGTATATATTATATATATTTATATAATTATGTAAAGGACTAGACTACAAGTAATTAGCTATCTATCTTATTCTTGAATTTATTGCACTTTCTTTTGCAGTGACAACAAAAACTTTCTGCAAAAGTAGGAGCAATCAAGTCTGTTACATTGAGCATTATTACTTAACTCATAAAATGGTAACTAAGTGGAATAATAATTTAAAATAACTTTGTCTTATTAAATAAAATCAGATCTAATCATATTAGATCCCAGTTTTAAAAATGGACTATTTTTTCTAATAACAGTGCCGAAACTAGGTATAGGCGAAGAAAAATATTAAAATAATAAAATGTAAATAAAATCATAGAAAAATGCAAAACTATAGTTTCGTTTTCCAGTTGCGCTACGGTTTGTGCAGCCTCTCATTATCTACTATTTCTTACTAAATAAAGAGCTCAATAAAAAAATAGCACCTACCTAATGTTTCTGTAATTGTTTTTGTTTCCTCTCCTGATAAAAAATTATCATTTCTGCACCGTCATGTTTTTTTGTATTATTTTTGGCTTTTACATTCAGCTATACATGTATATGTATACTTAATTATACTCGTACTTTTAGCAAGTACAAGGGAGAATCTTTTCTGCACGTCAGGAAACTTGTTCACACAAAAAACAGTGTTTTTAAATACTTTTTCTTAGCTGTTTTAAAAGTATAAAACCCAACGTCGCACTTTCTCTCAAAATTTGTTGTAAATTATACATGCACTTCGAAAAACTAATAGCTAATGTGATTTATACTTTCAATGAGAGATCTAACCATTAATAAATACTTTACAATTCTATCAATCTTATTTAAAAAAAATAATTCGGTAAAATGCGACGTTGGCGTTTTTATAGTTTTGAAACAGCTAATACTTGTCTCTATGCATGGGAAGTTCTTCAAAATTTTTCTAATCAGAATTAATATACAGAGTGAGATTAAAGTAACGCATAAAATTCATACCTTTGTTATTTTTCAAAAAAATTCTCGAACAGGTCGATTGACATTATTTCAAAATTTATGACGTCAATCGTTTTTAAGGAATGATGTCATTTCTTTTAATGGCAACCGTCATTTTTGTTTACGATTCCTGGTAAGTACAAAAAATTAAAAAAAAACTTAATAGCAAACGTTCATTTCTGTGTATTAGTTTTTGAGATGCTGTAAAAATACTTTTGACAGACCACTTGTATATTTTTTTAATTTTGATTTTGTGTTTTTTTTTCATTAATTCATAATGTTTTGGTTTTTGTAATACATAATATTACATTCACAAAATTTACCTAAGGGTAAACTCGCCTGTAGTCAATTTATATCTAGTTTCGGCACTATCCAATAAATGAGTAAAAAACATTCGACGAATCTAGCGCCAAAGCACATCCTAAAACAGTTCGAAGCGAAGAAATCTCCAAACCCGTTCAACAGATGGCGCATGACTTTCCAAAATGCGGTTAAACAGCCGATTTCGAAGCGGATGTGCTAATTTAATAACTAATTTATTGCAATCTTGCTTCTTGTAACGTCTGAGCTTGAGCTGCTGCTTGATAGGGAATAGCAGGAAAAGCTCCTGCTGTTGCTGTTGGGAGTCCAGGTGTTTGAGGAAGTGTATAAGTATATGGTAGATAACCTGCAGCCCCTAAAAACGTGATAAGTGAGCCAAAATTCAAACATAGTCCAGTCAAAAATAAGACATTAAGTCTAAAACCTTTAGTCAATTTTTTTTTTGTTTCAACTATCGAGTTTTTTAAAAATTATCAAAAAGTAAAAGCTAGAATAAAGCTTTTTTTTGATATAATTCAAATTAACAGAGTCAAGTAGTAGTAGTAGATTTTTCAATTGGTAACTATACCTTCAGAAACGGTAGAGCTACACACTTGATTACAAATTACTTTTTCTAAAATTTTTCGGTAATATGAGCTAATGGGTCTCAAGTATTAGGATTTTTAATTTTAGATAAAGGACACACGAAAGCAGTTTTCCACATTTCAAGATAAGATCCAAACTCAATATAGCAATTAACAATATGAGTAATAAATTTCGTCAATATTAGTAAACACGATTTCAACATCAACCAAGAGCATTTCATTTTTTTTTTTACAAAAGCCCATTGGAAAAAAGGGTATCCTAATCAGTACAAAAGTAGTAGCATAATCTATCAAAAATTTATTATTATAATGTTCCAATTTTCTTATGGGAGGCTTTGTATAATAAAAAATATTTTCCTAAAATGCGTCGTATACAAAATATCAAAAGTCCAACTTTACTAATAACTGAACTACAAAAAACGGGAGCTGGGCTAGACCATTTGTATACTTCAAAAATGCAGTCTTTTTCCCAACATTTTGATTTAAAGACTTATTTGACTAGACTTAAATGCATTCATTGGACAAACCTGCAGCTCCTGTATATGGAGTATATGCATCAAATCCATTCGCGTACTGTCCTGTATAAGGGGCGGCAGCTGCAGCTGCAACAGCTGCGGCATTCTGATACTCGTAAAACTGGGATGTGGCGGCAGCAACTGCAGCTGCGTGGGTCAGTTGAGTTGCTGGAAGAGGTACAAGACTTCCAGGAGCAGCAGCAGTTAGGTATGGAGATTGGTACACATAACCAGGAGGCATTCTGCAAATATAGGCGTTTTAGTGGAGAATTGAGTGGTAACGAGCACACAGCAAGCAACACCAGAGAAATAAAATACCAAAAAAAGAAAAAGAAAAAACACCTCTGATGCACTAAAATTAAAACACGTACAGAGCATCTATTCAAAGTTTTAAAAATAATACTTTATCGTTATAAAAACAATATCTAAGAATTTGCATTACAAATTTTTATTAGAAGAAAATAGGTTTGTTAAGTACAGTGGAACCTCGATTATCCGGCCCCTAAATACCTACAAGGTTATTTATGAAATACCTACTGAAAGAAAGTTGAAAACGCAAAAACGTAAAACAAATAACGTTAAACAATACGTTTAATTAAGATTTGATTTTGGTAAAATTTGTTTTATTGTATATGTTATTTAAATTTAATCTTAAGTAATGCCTTAATTTATCTGATGCATCGAATGATGAAAGCTTATATCGTTTTTTGAGATTGTAAGAACTGTATTTTTTGTTTTTTGTTTCAAAATATGACCACACACTCGAAATCGTTGATTCATTTTACCATGAAATATAAAAAAACCTGAAGTAAAAAAATTAAAATATCATAATTGTGAAAAATATAGAAATAGAGAAAAAACAATTGGATCCTAAACCTTAAGTTCATGTTTCTTATAAAGATAATCATTTTTAAATATTACTACAGTAGAACCTCGATTATACGACAAAGTCAAGCCGGATAAATGAAAAACACGGATGAAACTGAAAATAAAGAATTCTAAGTTATTGATATACATCTGAATTATAATAAACGTAATTATACCTATTGAAAGAAGCTTAAGACACAACAAAATTAAAACAAATTACGTTAGTAAAAGTAATTTAAATGAAATCTTTATTTATGATTAATTTTATTTTGTAGGTTTTATTGTTTGTTTTTTTCGTGGAAACAGATTCCCAATTTTTCTTTATTTATTGCTTTTATAAAAACTGGTTAATTTGGTTACAGATTGAATTGAAACCTAAAATAAATATTAAACTACTCTGAATCAGGTGTTTGTCTTATCGTAATCGGAAGATATAAGATAATAATTAACGTACAAATTTTAGTATCAATCGACAGCATTAGTTTACATAATTTATAATTAATACCTTAACTAAAATTTCTTGATGCAAAAAAATATTTAGCAACAAAAAGAACAAGAACAAAAAACAAAATGAATTTACATTTACATTGTTTTTTTCAGATCATTCCTCTTGTTATAGTTGTGAATTTTTCGTCTAATTAATCTATTAAAAAAATTACTCTTGTAATTGTATTCTAATTTAGTTAACGATTTTTCATTATAAAATTCAACCTCGGTTTTGGCTAAATCTTTCTAAATTCATCGAAAGTAATACATTTCTGTTGATTTAGGAATTTTCTGCTTTGTTTTTGCAGAATATTTTAAAATTAGAAATGAATTTCTCGTCAAAAAATGCTTTAAAACCGAATTTAGATCAATTAAAACAATCATTTTCATGGAAATGCAGAAAATTTCTGAAATAATTGAATCACCCTGTATATAAATATCAAACCGCAATATTTAAATTATTAAAAAAATAGTAATTAAAATACTGACTGGGTACACTAAAAGTATTTGAATCGAAAACAAAAAAATGTGTCACTGAACAATTGAGTCAAGCTTAAGTTTTTTAAATTTTAAAAATTGTCCTCGATTATAATTTAGGTGGGAATACAAGACTAAATATATTTTATGACATATAATAATGGTTTTCCGTTATTTATTATTCAGTGTGACGTGTCCAGCCACGAGCATAACTAATGACGCAAATTTAATGACCTGATGAATTTTTTCCTGAATTGCATGACAATGACGCGCTGGATTAGTGAAATCGAAGTTTATTTAAATGGTATTTTTGGCCAGATTCAGATCGCGATTTGATTGCTTTTACGCAACATAAAGCATTGTGGGTTTTTGTTCCAGCTGGCACTACTAAGCTAAAACAGTGGACATCAAGGACCTAGCCATTATAAGAAGACATTTGCTGGGACGAGAGACACTGCCAAGACTGCCAAGTCTATTTCTGTCGCCCTATTTAACATTGTTTGCGCGTTTTGACTAACACATTATTTTTAACTGAACTGAGTTTTTCAATTTTAGCGGGATATTACCATTATTTCGATGTTCACTGAATTATTGATAAGTGCTGGAGTGCATGCGGACGAATTATTCGATTTTTTGTTGACAACAGTTGCTACTTAGATGTCAATATGTGAGGGTCGTTGAGTAATTTACCAAATGACCACTCCGGAAAATATTGGACCAACAGAAATCCCTTTAGCCATTTGCATGACAGAAAATTGATTTTTCTGGAAAAGTCGTGTGACAGCTCGGATTAAAGCGGAAATAATGGAATATCGAAATCTAGGTTTACCGGACACAACGAACAACAACAACCTTAAATGACTGCAACAATTTTTTTATATGAAATTGTGGTGTAAAATTTTTGAAATTTTCTTGAATTTTACTCCTGGCACATTAATTGTTTTAAAACAATTAAAAACAAGTTGATATAATAATTATTTATTATGCTGTTTTTGGATTAAATAGTGTTTAAAACATCATTAAATTATAAATATACTTGTTGAGTAGTACGGGCATATTTTTTATAGTTTTAAGTTCTAGTTGAAAATCCAAAGATATCGCCAAAATGTGAACTTTTGTTTATAAGTCGAATGCGTTTTTGGTCAATTTTCTCAGAAAACGGACTCGAAAAGATGTCACTCGTTTTTCTCTTAACCTGTTAGTTTCGGATTATTCGGACATCCAAAAAGCCCCCCCTGGATTTTTCACAATTCTACTATTTTAATTTTTTCAGTAACTTTTCTAACTTCAGTTTTTCTTTTCAATTAAACATTTCGAGTTTGTGGTAATATTTTAAAACAAAAGAAAATAAAAAATATTGTTTTAACAATTTCAAAAACGTTTTATATTGAACAACTCGCGAAATTCAAAAGATTTTCTAAGGTTGCTTCAAAAATGCATTATTTTCACTGAATTTGTGCTCTTTCGCTCGAAATTGCAAAATTACATTTTGTTTTTGGAAAATTTATAGAATTCGAATATGTTTCCTAAAATAAGGATAAAAATTCCGGAATTATGAAATTATTTCGGTATGTGGTATATTTACTTATGCAAAGATTTTATCAAATCAAAGTTGAAAACTGTAAGGGTACATAGAAATTATGTGTTATTTCCCCTGACTTCAATGATTTCGATAAATTCTGTAATTGTGCCAAACAAACAGAAAATTGCAATTAAATCAGAAAAATGTTCGTTTGTTGTATACTTTTAGACATTTGCAAAAAAGATTAGAATTCGAATATTTTGAGTAAACAAAGTGGAAAATTCCGTCTAAAATCCGTTATTTTTAGGAACTTCCACTGAATATGCCAAAAATAAGGCATCTGCCAAAATAAGGCAGAGTGTCCAATTAGTTTAAGAATGCGGTAATTATTCCGTTTAATTTAATGCATTTAACTCGTTCTTGATATAAAAACGGAGTAAGAAATTTTCCCGATTTTTTTCAAAAACATTGAATTACCGGAAAGTTCAAAAACTGGTATGATTAAAACTTTGAAATTGTAATGAAAATGCGTTATTGTCAACAAAAAGCAATGCGAGAAACGTTAATTTCACCCGTTTTAGTAAACTTATAACATTTTCATAGAGTATAAGTAAGTCTCTCTCTTTTTTGACAAAAAAAAGCTCGCCACAACAAAGAGAACAATTTCAAAATTTTGTCTAAAATGCGTTATCTGCTAAGAATTTAAGAAAATTTTTCACTGACAAAACAAGATATAAAACTTGCAAAATTAATTTAGAAATCCAGTATTTCCTTTTTTTCCAAAACACTCACAACGTTTTATACCAAAAAATTAAACCTTCATCTCTCGATGCATTAAATAAAAATTTAATTAAGTCAAATAAAAATTGAATTTCAAAATGTTTATTTTTATAATACACGTACTTTCCTTCAAGTTTTTGCGTTTGCAACTTTCTTTCAATAGGCATTTCATAAATACATTTGTATTTAAATAATTTTTATAGAATTTATTGCTCCCAATTTTATACATGTATAAAACATTTATCATTCATTATTCATTATCATTTCAATTATCTATGTTTTTCAATTGAAGTGTTCTATAATAATCACGAAATGAGTCCAAATTTAGTCATTTTTAGAATACAATATATTTGTTTTTTAATAGATTGGATTATTGTAATGTTATTACAGTAGACTCCCGATTATCCGAAACGGTCGGCACCAGAATTGGTTCGGATAATCGAAATTTCGGTTAAACCGGAGATAAAACGAGAATCGTAAAAAACTATTCTAAACGGAAAAATGGTATGAAATAGGAAACTTAGATACATGAACTTTTACCCAACTTTGTATGTACTCGTAGGTATATGTACATATATTTTGAATAAACGAATCTAAACTTAATTGTTTAGTTTTACAATGGAAGTGTTTCTGTAGCTGCATGTTAGCCAAATCATGAAAATTGAAATAAACCAAAACTGCTTACAAATAGTGTGCGTCAAATGCCCTAGCATAAGATCTCATTTCAGATAGTCGAGATTTTTTTTATTATGACCTTCATAATCAAAAATATTTTTCTGAAATGTGTCCTGCAGTATAAACAACATCTACAAAATATCAAATGTCCAAATTTAATATTATTAAAAAAAAACAGTGTCTTTGAAGAGGTGGTTTTTACTAAATAAAAATGTTAAAACAGTTGTTCGTTCTGGAGATGGATGTAACTTTGATGACTGAAAAATAAAGAGTTTTTAATTTGAAAAAAACTATATATACTTCTTAATCCTAACAAAATAAAAGAAATAAATCCTGTTCTTACATTTATTTTTTAAATAAAATATTCCACTGTTTTTAGGATGTTGTATAATAGTTCATGTGGTCGTTTAGTCATTAATAGCTTAAAATCAACCAATTTTGGACCTTCATAATCATAACTTATTTTGTTACTGAACACCCCAATTATCTTGCTTGGCTTTGCCCATGAAAGGGCCAGATAATCGAAGGTCCACTGTATTTTGTTTCACAATTTGCGACGCGACGTCTGAATTAGTAAATAGCCTTGAATGATACATATTTACGAAGCGACCGATAATATTTATAGATGGTTGATATTTTGAAGCGTCGGAAAAGTTCAAGTCTTAACTAAAGAAAATGGTTAAACAGGTGTAAGCTAAGCAGTGTCAAATCGATTTTAGCTGGGTTATTCCGTAGCTTACTCCTGGCATTGCAGTTAAATTATTGGCTTATTTTCGAAAATTCGATGAGTGTGTGCAGATTTTAAATGAAATTTTTTTGAGGTTTTCGCGTTCTGAAGCAACGCTGTATTAATTTACGTCGCGCGATAAACTTATTTTAACGGTTGGCTGATAAAACGAAGAACTTGCGATAACCGCGTTCGATACAAACCCGCTGAATACCGATGTGCATAATTAAAAAGTTGCTGTCGCCTTATTACACAGAAACTTCACATTATATAGTTTTTCGTTTACATTACACGGGAAATTGTGTATATTTACCCACCAGTTAAGGGTTCCAAAACCCACAAACATCGCTTTATTCCACCAATCCCAATTTCTCATTTATTTTACTAACATTGATAAACACGTCATTTATTATGCACACGTCAATTATTTAGAGTGTGGCGAGTTCACAATTGTTACTAAGTGGACATAAACCGCCCTTAAGATGATTGCGCCCCTAAAACATTTTTCAATAAGGTCACCAATTTAATTACCTACAACCAATGACAAACAAACAATCCATTATTAAACTACTACGTAATCAACCCTTACTAATTTCATTTGTGATTTATTATCTCGCTTTAAAACACAACTGGACACCCCTTATTTAATTTAAAGAAAGAACACAATACGAATAAGCATCGATTTTGTCTCACAATTTATTTCTTGTTTCTGATTTTACTAAACAGCAGTTTCAGTTAATTGCTGCAAGTTGCTGTAATCGCATTAATTTAATCTTGAATTTAAAGACACGTATGCAGCAAAAGGGAACAAATGACTTGAACAAGAAATTTAGTTCAAAGTTGCTTCTGATCGATTTTTATCCTCATTCTGTTGTAAAAATAATTTTGGATGAAAGAAATGACAATTTTCGAACTGCACCTGAAGAAAAATTTAGAACAGTTTTGAGTTTATTAAGTGTACATAAAATACAGTAAAATCGATAATCTCAAAGATAAAAACGGTTTGTTACGCAGTTATAAATTTGTGTTATATTTTATCGATTAGCACTTAGTGGATAGCAGCTTTCAAGGAAAAAAATGGTCATTTACGGCAATAGAATGTGTCGTAATGGGGTTGAAATTTTTGTCACTCACTTGATTAACCCGTTTTTCCACGACAAACGTATTATTCTGTTATTAAAATTTTGTCTTGAAAATAAAACCCAAATTTTTTTTTATTTACAAATTTTAATTTTTTTTTAAACATTTGTTATTTTTCACTAGAAAGTGGAAGCTTAGATCTTTCTTTTGATTGTTTCAAATTTTGCAAAAAAAGTTAACCAACCTCAATGATATTCCTCAATATTTATTTATTAACATTAACATCCTACATATATACACTTGTTTGAGAACGAGAAATCAGTAAATTAGGTCAAAAATGAAATGAAATGGTAATAAATATTCAAAATAAATTTTTAAGAAAGCTTTGGCTTTCAGTATTAAATTAAGAGAATAGAGAAATTTAAGAATTTAACTATAGTAGAACCTCGACTATCCGGCAAAGATTATGGGCAAAGCCAAAAGGATAATTGAAATGACAAATATTTTAATTTTGAATTAAATGATTATACTCGAAACAAATTACATGTGTATAAGTAACAATTAATTAAATTACTAGGTATCAAATATTAAATCAAATAACTAATACTTGATTTTGCTGAAGTTCGTTTTTATTGTCTGCCTATTTGAAGTTCAATCATTTTTTGAATTAAATACTAAGTCTATGTAAGAAAATATATATAAATATAAATTTACTAAAACAGACGACATTAATCTTTTTCCAAATTTCTGTGTTCGTTTGGCATATTTTTTCCAATTTGTAAATTTTCCATACAGTACTAAAGTTCTAATCATAAGTCATAAAAAACAGTTTTTGAACTTCACGGTAATTCAGCTTTTTTTGAAAAAATTCTGGAAAATATTCAACTCTATTTTTCGATAAAAAATGATTAAAATGCATTAAAATAAGTGAAAAATTACCGTATTTTCAAACTAATTGGACACTACCTTATTTTGGCAAAATCCATAGACGAAATTTTCTACTATGTTATTTTGGAAAAAATATACGAGTTCTAAACATTTTTACATGTTTTAAAGTTTTAAAGTTTTAAAGTATATAACAAGTAAACATAAGGCATTTTCTAATTTTCTAGGTTCGTTTGGCACAATTACAAGAATTAACCAAATAATTCTATAGAAATTTTGTTGAAAAAAACTCTAATTTTTCAAAAACAGGAGTAGATAACCAATTTTTAGAATTAATCTTGCAATTTTCGTTGGGCGGCAACAGATTCAGAGGAAAAAAAAGAAAAATTGGACCCTAAACCTGCAGTTCAAATATGTTACAAAGATAATCATTTTTAAATATTACTACATTAGAACCTCAATTATCCGGCAAAGCCATGCCAGATAAATGAAAAACACGTATAACTGATGTAACTATTTGCTAGGTCTTAATTAATTAAACACTAATGATTATAAGCGTATAAAATTAGAAATAATGATTAGAGACCGAATTTTTGGGAGGTTAAAAACTTTATTTAGGTGTCAAAAAACGATGTAAAAATAAAAATTAGGTGTTAAAATCTATTAATTTAGGATATATTGTTTATTAATTCCTACAGCAGGAATAACAAAAACGTAATTTTTATTGCAATGCATACTATTATAAAAAACAATCAAAACGAAATGTGTTTTGTAAAAAACTTAAAATTTTCAAGTGCACAAAAAAAGCTATAAAGAAGTTGAACCTAAATTTGCTGATGTAAAATTAATTCGTTTTTATGTAAGAATTCATCTCAACTTAGAAAATGAACTCACTGTACATCTTAGTTTGTCATTAAGTTTCTGAAAACTACCTGTTAGAGTACTTTTTTTACAAAAATTTACACTACTTTATTCACGAGTTCAATAGCTTCAACAAGAGACAGGCTTTTGTAAGGATCTGATAATCTTCAGAACTAGAAAAAGTGCAACATTAAAAAATTATTTAATATACAACTAGTGTTTCCCCCTAGAAAGTAGAAAAATTGCAAATCCAAAAACTGAAGTTGAGAAACTAAAAAGCTGAAACACAAATAAACTAAAAAATGGTGAAGAACTGAGAAACTGAAGAAAATATACAACGGAAAGAGAGAAATACTGATAACTGAAATTCATACATTCTAAATAAAAACCAATATACCAAGAGACTAAAAGCTAAAAAACCTAGAAGCTTCAACCAAAATACAAAAAAACTAAGAAAACCATGACATTGAATTCTATAGAACTAAGTAACTACAAGAATGAAAAATTAAAAAACTATACAGAACCGCAAAGTAAATGGAAAACTTGAAATTATAACGTAAAGAAACCACGAAGAACTGAAAAATTTAGGAAACTAAGAAACTAAAAAGCTGAAATATTCTAAGAAAATTAAAAAGTGTGATTGAAAGAGTAGGAAACTATATGATTGAAAGACTATTAAATTATAAAATCTTATGAATTGTTTTTTTTAAACAAAATACTTATGCAAAAATTGAAACATCATCCTGTTTTAAATTAGAAAGTTTAAACACAACTTTAGGATATTTAAAACATATTTAGGATAAAACAAGTCAATTTATTTAGAAATTTAGGAAAAATATAAATTGTGTCAAATATTCCCATTTTCAACAAATGCCCTAAAAAATTGCGGGTTATGGAAGTTTCATTAAATCCGGTCTCTAATAATAATGAATTAGAAGATATCTATTGATTAGGGGGTTTTAAAATACGTTAATTATATACCTACTGGAAGAAAGTTAAAAGCGTAAAAAATTAAAACAAATCATGTTCGTAAAAGTTGTGATTTTTTTGATAAAGTCTATTTTTATTGTCTAACTTAAATAAAATATTTATTTATGATTATGACTTATTTTATTTGGTGCTTCGAAAGATTGTTTTTTTAAGGAATCGGATTCCCAAATTTTTTAGTTGTTAATTTGGTTACAGATTTTCCTTCATAATGATTTAAAAAAATGATAAAAAAAATAAAAAGAGAAACTATATGAAAATGACTGCTATCTCCACTGTGCGGCGTTTCCTATCTTATTATTGGGTTTCTAGTGTTTGTTAACCAAAGTCGGTCGATTGTTGGGTGGTGAGCATGTGTAGGTGTGTGCGAACATTGCAATAAGTCCGATATCCGCGAATAGCTGAGATTGGATGGAAGAAAAGATCGCACGTGGGTAGCGCCCACAGGTCAATAGTGCCTCCGGAATCCGGATTCCGGAGTCGGCAGCAGGCGCGCAAACGTCATTAGCTAGAAGTAAGTCCGGATTTGTGCGAAGCTTGAACGAGATTATCCAATAGAAATATGTTATCCGCCTAGAGACCGCCTTCCAACAAATCCGCCACTCGTTTTCAACATTCTGGAAAAGTGTGAGCTGTTATCGATTATATCCGTATATGTCCGTATTTGTTTTTATTTTGGTCTAGGACGCGTCCAAATGACTAGAACAGCTGCTTAAACTAGTAAATATAAAGCGACTTGTGATAAAACGTATCTATATTTAAATACGGTGTCAAAGAGACCGGAGACTGGAAATCTTCAGTAATTAATTTTCGAGTTATTTTCGGGTGATATATAATTTACAAACACGGCCAAGAGTGACGCAGGATTTGGCGTCAGAGTTTAAAACACCGTTCCGCCTTTTCAATTATCCTCAACTGTCAATATTTTAGATCAATAAACGTGACACAGAATTTACACTAATGATCAACTGATAAAAATAATAACACTGACCCTGGATTTATGTACAAATGTGTTTCAAATGTATCGATTCCACGACTTCGAAAAAATTAAACAGAATCAATAATCAAAGAATGGCCTAGGTCTTGTTTCTGTGACAATTTCTATTTTATTTTGCTTGAATTAAAACGACCAGGTCAGCGACCCGTTCTTAGCTGATATTTTTATTCTTGCCAAAGTATTTTTGTGGAAAAGCTGTTTTACCTTCGAAGTTAAAATGTATTAAAAATAAAATAATTGTATTTTAGAAAAAGGAAATGTTAAAAATGTATTTGTAATTTGTACACTAACCGGAAACGATGTTATCGCGTTAGTTTGATAGCATAAACATAAGGTGAGGCCAATTTTGAGACACTGCGTGACAAATTACTTTTTATTGAAAATGTAAAGCATTTCACAAATTTATGTACTAACTCTTAATTTCGACCATATAAAGTTTTTTCTAGCCTGTGTTTTTTTTAGAATGTACTACAATTCCTTACAATCAAAATTAATCAATTAATATTGACTCACTACACAAAGAAATAATAAGTTCGATTTTTTCATAAATACAATTTTTAAAGCAAATTTAATATTAATAAATTAATAAAAATATTTTACTTAATAAATTGTGACTCAAAACTTACATAATTTGTAGCGGCGAGAATAATTATATTTATAATAATTACTTATAATGAGTAATGAGTAATTATTTCAAAAACTAAGCAAAAGTAAAAAGCGTCAAATTTTAGTGATTTTTTTCAATGTTTTTCGGCTAATAACTTTAAATTTATGAGGTCGATCGTTTTAACAGTCATTTAATAAACTAGTTTATTAATGAAGGCGCTTAATAAACGAAACTGTTTAAAGCACGAACGAGCGATAGCGAGTGAGTGCCATTAATAGTTGAGTTTATTAATCGCTCATTAACAAAAGAGTTTATTACAATATTTTTTCGTTGACCATTTTTTGAGACAAAATTAGAAATTAATTACAAATTAAAATCAATTTCAATCAATCAATCAATCAATCTTTTTCGTGGCACAGGTACCAACAATTACAAATTACTATTACTTTTTACAATTTCGAAAAAATCCAAAATGATTTAAACTTAAATACAAAACTTGACGTTCCGAACATAAACAATGTATTTGTTGCGTTCTTAAATTTGAACAATTGTAATATGTATGATATTATTATAAATAACCAAAAATAATTATGTATTATTAAAATGTATGATGTTAGTCGTCATTGTTCTTTTATTTGTATGAGTATAACTGGTTGTTTATATCAAAATATCATCAAAACATAAAATTTCCCAAAACAGTTACTTAATAAAAAAGAGTGTAATAATGACGTCTTTTTTAAATAAAATATGTAATTCATTAATATCGAAATTAATAAACGATCAACGAAAAATAATCTTTTTGGAACTTATTCCAAAGGCTGTAGGGGAGAAAGTTTTTTAAAACGCTTATTTTAATTGAGAAAAAAATTCTGAAAACTGAAAAAAGTTGATGTTTTTTTTGAAACATTATACAGCGTGTTCCAGCCCAGCTCCCGTCTTCTGTAGTTCACTTATTAGTAAGGTTGAACTTATGATATTTTATAGACGTTATTTCAGGAAAATATCTTTGATGATACTGAGTGTCCTAAAAATATGACGTTATAATAATAATTTTATAATGACATGTTATTATTTTTTTGTGCTTATTAGAATACTCTTTTCGCTTCTTACGGGTTGGTATTTTTTTAAGTCGGTTCAGGAATTACTGTTAATAAAATGAAAACAAAAAAAATTCTGTTTTACACATTTGTTGTTAAAAAAAATACAAACAGTGCTCGTTTGATAACATTATCACTAGGTGCGTGTTGAACAAGTTCTGACAGACTTATTAATTAAATTTAATTGATCACAATTTACTTCCAAACTTTTTAAATTTTGGAAGCATTTTGTTTTGGTTATTTTAAATGGCAACCACTGTTTATTTTTATACCACTCGATGAGGAATTACAAAAAAAACATTTTTTCTTATTACGACTGTAACGTAAATCGTAATACATTCGGAGTTATTTGTTAAACACTGGTTTTGTCAACTATTATAATGACAAGTTTAATGAATAAAAATCGAAGATGGTTCCAACACTTACGTCAATCGATGCGGAATTAAAAAAGAAAAACTTTGTGTTAGAACAACTGTATTGCAAATCCCAAAACATTCGGAGTTATTTGCTAAAAACTCGTTCTGTCAACAACAAATGACATAACAAGTTTGGAAGCAAGTTGTGAACACCTTGTAGTAATTCAGATCAACCAAACTTAATTAATAAGTATGCTAAACCTTGGTCAACACAAGTGAACACAATACACAATAATGGTGTTATCAAGGAAATACTGTTTGTATTTTTTATTAGTTTTCAAAATTAAAGGAGGAAAACGTTTATTATGACGTCATACTTTTTTGGGACCTTCTGTATAATCTAACATATTATATCTATATGCACCCTAGAGTATAAATAACATCTACAAAATATCAAAAGTTCAAATTTGACAATAACTGAGTTACAGAACCGAAGTTTCAACATTTGAAACTTTTAGTTGCGTTAGTGAGCAAAATATACCGGACAGCTTGTATAATTAAACAAATGTATTTTTTTAATCGGGTGAGCTTTCTCGATAATTTTAGGATCAGAGTAGCTTTTCGTAAAATCGTAGTTCCCCAACCATTAGTGCAAAAAATCACTAGACACGTGTTGCACTCCAAACTACTTTTAAATGTGTATATGTGCATTATTATCTGTACGAAGACGGTTAAATATAGAATGCATAGAGTCAAAGAGCTAATCTAGGCCACTCCATGCCAAATTCACGAATCAACAATTGTTGTTGCAATAGTCGTGTCGATTTGGAGGTGTGTAATGCAATTAGATGCAAGCCCAACCAATCTTTTATGGATATATGTTATTATTAGCCAACTCAAATAAGCCTTTAAATCGAAATGTTGGGGATAAGTTTGCATTTTTGATGTAATGTTACTGTGAAGCTTTTAAAAACCTTTAGTCAAAGAATTTTTTGTTTCCTCTCCGAGAAGCGGTTGAAAAAACGAAAATAAATTGTTTTTTAAAAATTAGTCAAAATCGGTAGAAGCCAAAAAAACCTTTAAAAAATGTAAAGCATATAATTTTACAGAAAAATGTTCTCTTAACTTTTTTTGATATTCAAATTAACAGAGTTTAGGCTGGTTAATTAATGTATAACTTCGTGAGTGTTACAGATATCAAAATGATTCTTGTAGCAAAAACTTGTCTGAAGTAATAACTTTATTTCATCTCGATCATGTAGGGATCTATCTTTCAAAATAAAAACTTTCTGGTCCTTCGAAAATTTCACTACACAAAAATTTGTAGCTCATGCCGATTTTGAATAATCTCCAAAAAATACTTTATTCTCGTTTTTCGGCGGTTGACTAAACGGTTTTATATATTTCACAGTAACTTATATCAATAATGCAAGCTTCTTCCAACATTTTGATTTGAAGGCTTATTTGAATGGACTAAAATGTATATTATTTGCCATTCATTCAAGAGATGGTAAAGAGGGTAATCTGATTTGGTTGAGACTGTAGTCTAATTGTAGTATAATGAGTTTGCTAACCACAGCAAAGACCAAGTCTACGGATTAGCAATGGCGAGACCGCCGCCACGAAATTCGCGCCGCCAACGCGCAAGCCAGGCACACATTCACTCGCTACTACGCCGCCACCACCGGCTGCACTGTAACACGCCCCAGGTTAATGACAACCAAGCACATCGACATCCTGTTAGTGTCGCGACAGAGGCGGATTAAGTTGACTTGGAGCTCCTGGACCTCAGACACTACCTCACCAAAAAAAAAAGAGAAGAAAATTTATACAAACAATTAAGAAAAACTTAAATATCTATCTATACCTATTGGGTAATTCTTTCAGAGCCAATTTTTTTGTATACCTGCAATCCAAATCAACTAAATTATTTTCAAAATACACTATGACAAATTGGTTCCAACCTCCAACCAGATTGAACTAGTTATTTTTCAAAAAATCCTCGTACAGGACGATTTAATTTTTTAAATGCTACAATTTGACAGTGACATTTAACAACATTAACCAAAAATGTCAGTTGTTACTTAAAAAAATAAAAATGACGATATTACTCAAAAACGAATAACGTCGAAATGTTACTATGGTATCAAAATGCATTTAAAAAAATAAAATCGACCTGTTCGTAGATTTTTTTAAAAACATTAACCTAACCGAGATATGAATTTCGTGCGTCTGTATATTGTATAGAAGGTTTTTACAATGTGTCATTTTAGAATCGCCCTGTACAACTTTTTATTGTTATTTGCTCTTATTTGTTCTATATGATGTGTGTTATATACCTACATATTACATCACTAATTTTATTGTAAAGCACAATAAAGATAATAATTATTATTAACATTCAAATTTTGAATGGTAACCGCCTGTTTTTTTTTGTATTTTTCACTTCGCTTTTTCAAACTGAATTGTTAGTAGTTATCTGTCATAGTTTCTGACGTAAGTCAATTTTTTTATCCAAATATTCATTTGCGATGAATGAAAAAGCTTTTTTGCATTTGATAACCAAGGGTTCGGGAGTCTTTAATAAAATCTTCAAGATAGTCAACTGCCCAATTGCAACGCCGATAAGTCTTTTTAAAGATGATGATCAAAAAATGTTTCTAAGACGGTTTTTTCAAACAAAAGATAATAGAAAGAACATTGTTTTCCATGGAGACTGAATTTATCAACATTCTCTATATCTTTTCCACGTAGTTTTTGAAATAATCGCAAAAACAGATTTTAGCTTATTGTTTTCATTTTGATCGAATAAACGTTCGAAAAATGTGAGAAGGTTGTGAATTTGTCCACCATTTTCATACAAGAAGTTCTAAATTAGATGGTAGACTGACTTACTTTACATAATTCACTAAGTATTATAATAAGACATAATTAAATATTATTTTACCTTTTATTGCCTATTTGATAAATCAGTTAAAAATTAAATAAAATATTCAAAATTTCCATTTATTGACCATTTTGCAAGGCCTACTTGTTTAACGATGAAAATTGGAAGCAAAATCCTTTTTTTGTGATTGTTTAAAAAACTGCAAAAAATAGGTTATAGGACGTGTTGAGATACGTTAAGATAAGTTTAAGAAAATAGGGTCATTTCATTAAAAAAGTTATAGTCGTTTTTTGATCTTCATTTTGAAACAATCACACCAGCCAAACCAGCCTTGTAATTTGACAGTTGATAATTTTGAAAATTCTAGAAGACTCTTCGAAGCTTTGGTTATCGAATGCAAAAAATATGCACTTGTCGCAAGACCCCGACAATTTAAAATTTTGATAAAAAATTGACAAATATCAAAAAATATGACAGATAAGCGGTAACAACCTCAGTATATTTTACTTAGTTTTAGAAGGAGAATTCAAAAATGCAATAAAAATGTGTGGTTAACATTTAAAATTTAAAAGTGGCGATGATTTCTCAAAGTACCGGCAATTTAGTAATTTCAAATTAGGAATTGTCGATTTGGGTTGTGTCTAAAATTTTGAAACTTTTATATGTTTTTTACTTTTAGTAAAAGTAGAACATATTGCCTGTACCAAATAAGCTATTATTATTTAACAAATTATTAATTAAGAAAATTAAATTTAACCCAAAATGTAATATGGAATTTGATAAAAAATTGTCACTTTATACTATGAAATATTTTTTAAAATCACCCTGTATTTGCGTTTTGAACTCGGTTTAGAAAATTCATGAATTTATTTTGTAGTTTCTTTTATCTGAAATTTCTTTTTTTGATTTTGTTGATCTGTTTTCTCGCATCACATTTTCTAAATAATTTTTAAAGCATTTTAACACTGAATTACATCTCGCGCCAAAAAATGCGCTTCCATTTGATGCTTTGGACAAAAAAATAATTTATTTTACATGATGAAAATTTTCCCTATTTTTTAATTGTAAATTATCAAAGTAAAATAGTAATAACAAATTTGGGGTGTTAAGAAAATGAAACTTTCATTTAGTACTAAGTATTTTGAATTTTGCGAGTAATTTTTTATTGGGTCTTTTAGTGGCTTAACACAGGACATTATTTTTTTTATGTAGAATCTAACTATGTAATACGATGTTCTATTAAAAAATTATTAAGTTTGGTTCACCACCCTGTATACAACATCTTGTGTATAATAAAAAAAATTTAGTTTGTGGACTTTAAGTATTTAAGTATCGGATAATGAGAACAGCATGGCAATATTTCATATAGCAAAAAAGTTGTAGACTGATTACATACCCCTTGAGCAACCTACTACCAAATTTTCCGCTAGTTTTGAGTCTATATATAAAGAGGCTAAACTTTACTTGACTTAAAAGTGAATTACCTACTATCAGATGATAGTAATTAGAAAACTAAGAACAAAAGTATTAAAATTTGATAAGCAAAATTCGGAGCAATGTTTCCTCAGAGACATTTATTTATTTGACCCTCCATATTTTTTTAATTTGGAATATCCTTTACATACCTCCTCCTATAGTTTTTCCCCAGGTTCTCCAGGCGCTTAATCCGCCCCTGTGTCGCGTTAGTGTTACATTGCAGTCGTGAGTTACAGAAAAAAAGTAACGAACATCAAATAGTCAGCCCAAAAGAAAACGAAAACCTCACAGCAAACAGTAAGATGGGCGTCCGTCGCCACCCGTCCGTGTGTCCCCCGGATTTTTTTTTCGTATATATACCTACACTAACGACTGATTTAACCATGCTAATCGACTTTGTCATTATAAACATGCCAAATTACTTAGAGCACAGCCAAAACGAACCTCAGGCCTCTTCTGACTGCCCTTTTCCATTCACTCAAGGGTTTCGGTAAACTGCACTTGGTGGTTTTCGCAAACACAGCGGTCCCCAAACATTACTATAAACGAACTCTGTTCTGATTTTTACTGTTCTCCATAAATCAACACTTAAATTTGCTCGTTCAAGATGATAATAATACATTAAAAGAAAAATTTAATGAAATTACAGTTAGATAAAAAATAATAAAACGTAAGAAAGAACAAGTGTTAATTTTTACATTTAAAGTAAACAGTCAAACTGTTAATGAGTTACAGTGAAGTAATTTCATTCACCACATAAAATTAAAATGTACTGTCTATCTCTTTGATAAGGTTAAAGTTGTAGCGTATATTTTCAACTTTAAATAGGTATGGGGAGATATTATTTTTACGCTGTATTAACAACACGAGCCATTGAACTATGCCATACAATACCACATTTTCATAGAATACAGGTTTTTATTTATTTTTTCCAATAGGCCATGAGGTTCTCAAAAATACCTTTTTATTAATTAATGAATTATTATAGCCAGAAAATTATTTCACTGATTTCCTAAATAACTCAAATTTATTATACATTTACTTATGAATTTTAATCCTTTTTTTGCCAGACATCACATATGGGTAGTCAAAAATTTTGTTCAGTATATGGATATTCCGTCTAAACTCCACATATTGGGAAATTCAGCAGCCGAAGCTTTTTTCGCATAGGTTGTTTTTGTATTTAGTGAAAGTGAGTTAACGAAATTTTGAACAGAACTTGTTTATTTTAGTAATTAAATTGACTTCACTTGGTAAGAAAAACAAACCAAAAGTAACTTTCCAAATTTGGAGTTTAACTTTTTTTAGAAAAAAACCCAAAGGAAATACCTAAGCTTTCTTTTTCAAATGCTCAAGTTTGGAAACGTAAAAATAATAAAATAATCAATTTTTGAAGAGAAGATGCAAACCCAATGAAATTTTAAAAAGTGTAAGTAACAATCTCTAAAACGGCTTAACTAGCTTAAAATAAATATAAAAAAATAAATCTTGAAAAAATTTTCGTTGAACAGGACCTAACGCATTATGGCATTAGATTTTTTATAAAAATTTTGCAAAATTTCTGTAAAAGTTAGCCATAAAATCACCAAAGTAGGCCTAAAATCATTTTTTGAAATAAAAAAAATGAATTTTTTGCTAACACTGTAAAAAATCACAAATTTGGATCCAAATTCATGTTATTTTGGTTTATTTAGGCGATTTAGTGCAGTTGTTTTTTCAAAAATAAACCGAAAGCTTGATTTATTGTGTGAAACAGAGTGAAAAACCACTTAGTACATTTTTTTTCCAAATAGTTTACAAGAGTATATTTTCAAAAGTTATGTTATTTCTGCCTTTCTTGAGCATTCAAGCACGTTTGAAGCTATAATATCTTAGTTTTATTCCTGAAATTTTCTAGAAAGTTTAAAATTTAAATCCAAAATTATCTTATCTTGAGTAAGTGTTTTGGCGATTATTTCGCAGAATTTTGATGTAAACAAACCGAAAAGTTACCTAATTATTCTAGAGTGGGTGTTATTTTAGCCTTCTAAGGAAGAATCAACAAAATTATTATTAGGTTAATAATAATAATAAATTAAATTAAATTAAATATAATAAACTGTAAATTTTTGCTTTTTGACTAAACAACACACTAAGTTTTTCTCTTCAAATTCTTCGCTTAAACTGATAGAAAAATCAATTGCAACTGACATTAATTTAATCTTATTTCACAAAAAATGTTTTCCGGTTTTGAGCAATAATTTTGTCAACAATACGTTGAACAATGTGGTCGAAAGAGAAGTTACTCCTACTTTTTTCAATCTTTCAAACACATTTCTGGATTTTTTGACATTTTTAGTGTCAAAACGTGGCGACGAATTTGCATAGTAGGCGTTTCTTTATGGACGCGTCATTTTCATTTTGAGTGACTGTACATTTTCTCACTTTGCAAAGGACACATTATACAGGCACTTTTTTTGGAGAAAATAATAATGTTATGTTTCCCATTTGTTTAGCTGCAATCACATAAAGTTGTATTTTTTTAAATGAAAATTATAGGTGGCTACGACATTTTTTAAAAAGATTATTCTTTCTGATTTAATATGTTTGTTTGTGTAATGCATTAATTTTATAAATTAAAAAAAAACATAATATTTTTCTTTTTCTTCATAGTAGGCTATTTAAAATTTTTGGATCTTCAATTAAAATAACACTATGTAAAATATATTACCCAGCAAGTATTTATAATGTAGTGATGTTTTGAACACTAAATAATCCAAAAACAGCATAACAAACGCAGACAGTGTCTTTCGGGACTTGCCAATTTTTTTGGTACAATATCTATGAGTATTAACACATTCTCATGACACTCACTTCGTTCGTGCCATTTCGCAACCTCCCTTTAATTATTAGATCAACTTTAGTGCGATTAATAAAAATTATTTGTTTTTAGATTTAAAATAGCAAGCCTGCATTGTCATTCTATTTTTTAATTAAACATGAAATGTCGGAAAAAGAAAAATCGTAGTAATTGTATGAATGCCTGTCAATAACATATTATTTCACAAAAATGTCAATTCAAACACCTAAATCGAATCCCGTCTGTGGTAAAAAAATGAACATAATCAACGTCACCTCCATTGCAAGAAATAATTCTTACATGATTTGTCATTATCAAGCATTTTAAATATATTTTTTATCAGAAATATATAAAAATATCAAACCGTATTACTATACAGGGTAAGTCATATAAGAATACGACCCTGATGAACTTGAAACGCAACCCACTGTACAATAAATCAGTCGTTGCTATCACTATCGATCAACTGCACTTATAACGAAAGTGGATTGACAATGTAAAGAATTTTACAATTTTGTTGTTTTAGAGGTGTTTGATAAATCTTATTTTTAACCGTTCCCCACAAAAAAATCTAATGGCGTCAAATCTGGGCTGCGAGGAGGCCATGCGTGAACGCTGCCTCTTCCGATCCAATTTTCATCAAAAGTTTCATCTAAATAGCTCCTCACTTCTCTTACAAAATGAGCAGGAGCACCGTCCTGCTGAAACCACTTTTGTCTTTTGGATTGAAGATAAACATGTTCCAATGGTAGGACATTTCTTAAAAAATAAAGGTTACACTTTGATAATGTCATGGATGTCCAACCCACGGATTGGAAAAATATAATTAATTAGATCTAGTTATTTAACAGAAATGTATATTGGGTTGCATTTCGAGTCCGTCAGGGTCGTACTCTCATGTGACTCACTCTGTATATTTTTCATATCCGGAAAAAATAAGCTTTCCGAAAATGTCATAGCCAACAATAATTTCTATTTACAAAAATACAACTTTATGTTATTAAATTCTCCGTACAAAAGTGCCTTCGTTTCAAATGTGCATACGACAGATATGATTTTTTAAGAATTTTAAGAATGTCAACCTTTGTTTATGAGTCCAAAAAAAGGTTAATTTTGACCATAATTATTTTTTGAAAAAACGGACTCGAGAATGTGTCAAAACCCTAGCTACATTGCAGAAGTTACAGTTTCGAAAAAAAATTCACCCTGTATTGTGTGACAGTTTTCTAGTTTGCAGGAAAAAGGTTTAGTTCGATTGATTGAAATGTGTGTATGGACTATGAAAATAGATTTATTAGTGTTTATCGTGTCGAATGTCTATCGATTGGCGGTGGCGTTAGTTTGGAGATCGCTGTTGTGTGGACTAAAGTAAAAATCGCATGTTTACGTATCTCGTCTGTCAAAGTAGGAATGAATAAATCGTCCTTATCAGTAGAATATGATAGTGCGAATCGGACACGACTAAACAGGGAGACGGACTCGTGCAAAATGTGTCTCTGGCGGTCCCACCGTCATTTGACACCTGGGGCTCGCAAGTGACAACAAAAAAGTTTAATAAGTGGAACTCAATACTAATCAAATAAAATCCACACGCACACTCACAAACACTCATCGAAGGAACTAACTCTTTACATTTGTATGTTTGAGGCGTTACGAACGATGGGTTCGGGATACGTCTCATTCTCAGCCAAATTCTAATCTGCAAATCAATTGGAATAACGAATCACCAACTGCCTTCATGACTTATGTAGCTAGAAAATACGAAATATTGATTACGACAGACTTGGTGATGCACATTTATAATAAAAGTGCACTTCGCGTGCGCTTGTGGCGCGTCTGATCATTTCTACTTACCCGTACTGGCCCGGAAGAAGTGCAGGATAACCAGCCCGGATTCCTTGAAACGGGAAACCTAGAAAAAATCATCATCTGAGTTTCTACTTGTACATTTCATTAGGCAATACGCTACGAAACAGTACTTAAAAATACACAACATTATTAATTGATGATACGCGACAATAACTGGATATTCCTATCTACATCTAGATCTCTTTGTAGAGAGATCCATATGTTAGCAGAAGATGATTTAGTTAAAAGTTCAATAAATTTGGCGCACCAAATTGAAATAACATTTAAATAAGTATGTTTTTTTAATCAAAATTGAAATTTCTAAAAAAGAAAAAATGATGATTAAAAGATAAGTAAAAATTGAAGATAATGAAAAAACAACAGAAAATGAAGTGAAAGAGAAAAATGTTTAAAAAAATCAGGATGCTTTTGCTTTTGTTTGAAAATATGCAGGGTGAGACTGTTATTGAAGCATATATTTCTACTCTAGATCAGCCATTCCAGGAAGACTAAAACCTAAATCATTTAAAAATGATTTTAGTAATGTTAAGTTTTTTTCAAATACACAAGTTTTTGAGAAAGAATCATTACTTAAATTAAAGTAATTCATTAAATTATAAAATTTACATACTGTGCCATTTAGGAGATAACATAAAATAAAAATTTTGAAAATTTTTAGGAGTATTCTTCTAGTTTCTGGTAGTTTAGAAAATGGAAATCCGTAAGTAAATTGATTACTAATATTATTTTGTTATCTTTTGATGTCCCGTCCGCTATCACAAACATAAAATGTTCTTATTTTAAAACCTGTCTGAATAAATTTTTTAAGGAAGGCTATTTTCACACATGATTGTTTTTGTCCCGTCCGTCATGTATAAACAAAAAGTAAATTATTCAGAAGTCGTTGAACACTGTCTTATTCGTCGGTTTTGTGGTTTTAAAAGCTTCAACAAGTTCCACATTTTACTTTAAAAATAGTTCTTGGAATTAATTAAATGTTCAACGATAAAAATGTGATGTCTTTTTTGAGTCCCATCTGTCATCAATTTGTATTTATTTTTTCTGCTCGTATTTAAAATTTTAAAAATGTGGCTCTAATTGTAGGTTACAAACAATTTGACTGGTACTAAGTTCCTAAAAAGAAAAACTTACTTCTTTGAAACTGTCGTAAAAACTGAAAATAAAATATAAAAATATGTGCAAAGTGTCCCGTCCGTTACAATGAAATTTAAAAACTAAATACAATAATCAGCATTTGTTGTTATGTTTTTCTTTGTGATTTTTTTCAGAATTTTTTTACAATTCCTTATAAATAAAATTTATAAATTAATATTGAAGGCCCGTTTACAGAACGCAAATTAAAATTTAATCCAGGATTAAACTAATTCAAAATTATGTTGCTATTTACCTAGCGCTGCATGAAGTTAATAAAAATAAAAATTTGACTGCACTCCCTAAAATGTTTTAAAATCAGAAAATTGCGATTTACTTGGGAAATGCCAAATTAATCGCAAATTAAAATTTGCTTGCAATTAAAAGTGAGCTACACAACCAACAAACTTCTTTGGAGGGCCTTTTTTGAGGCTAGCTACAACAATTCCTACGTAATTCTCGCAGAAAACAAAATTCATGCATCGTTGATGTCATAAGAAATATTAAAAAAATATTTTTTAATTAATTTTGTTTGTGTATAATAAGGAACTGTCGATTTTTTTTCTACTTTGGGATGAATTCTTACAGAAAAACCGAACTAATTTTACAACAGCAAGTTTAGAACAATATTTAGGTTCAACAATTAATTAATTTCTTTACAGCTTTTTTGGTACAATACTGAATTTTACGTTGTCTACAAAAGGTACAAAACGTATTTTTTTTTTAAATATCCGAATTTAAGTTTTTTTACACCTTTTTTGGCACTTAAATAAAGTTTTTACGTATTATGTACATAATACACAAAAAATCACAAATAATAACAATTAATCTTTTTCGGAACTTGCTCTATTTATGTACATTTATCCTCGGAAAACGCAAAATGCGTCGGACCGATTGTGCAATTAGTTTAATGCTGTTTACAAACCAGCGAATCCAAAATGTTAAAAATAAAATTTATCTCAGTGAATCAGAACTCCATAAAACTGTCGATGCAAATCTACACGTTTTTACACTACCTAATAATTTGAAATCTGATCAAAGAAGTACGATTGTGTGAATGAAACATTTGTATCGACAATATGGGTTCCTAACTAGCCTTCAACTGATTTATAGCGCCGAAAGAACAGCACCGAACTTTTAGAAACTGTAATTTCAACTCGCTCTTTGAAATTTTCTCTAAATGCCGAAAAACTAATGAGGACTTAAATTTTTACAATTTTTATAAAAGAATTCTTTAAAATGGTGCTTTTTATTTTGTATTTGTGACCTCGTAATGCAAAGTTAAATAATCCGAACAGATCGTGTTATTATTTTAACTATTTATAACCGAGCCTAAACAGGTTAAAACTGAATTGTTTTATTTTTTATGAAACAACTTAATGTTCAAATCACGTTAAATCAATATCATAACTTTTTGATTTAAAAATGAAATTGTTTTTTATTAATTTATATTTAAAATGGGTCCCAGTTTTTCAAATATATTTTTTTTTGAAGTAAGTATCATACATAGGGTAAAAATTGCCAGCCCTATTTATATTTATAAGTTTTTTGCTGTAATCTGCCTTAGCCTGATAGAGTTGATTTAAAATGTAATAATAAGAAAACAATTTCATACAATACAATTTCAATAACATTTAGTTACAAAAATTTAAATAAACGGGATGGCATTGTCTTAAGGACAAATTTTTCGAGAAATTTTTGTTTTTTTATACAAATTAACCAACAGTTTTATGGGCGTCATCAAGAACAGAACACATAGCTGCAGTGTTTGATTTCTTCAAACTATCTTTTGGTTAATAAGGTATTTGTAGTGCAAATTTGACACATAAGTTGATTGGGGGCCCTTATCTGTACCAAACAATTTAATATATTCCAAGTTATGAAAAAAATATTGTCCAAATTAAAATAATAAAATGCCCATTAAAGAAATTTTAAATTGTCAGCTTATACCGTAAAGAAAAATTGTATAACACCTGACCCTTTTTTTAAAAAATAGCCAGTATTTACGTTCTGAACTCAGTTTAGCAAATTTATCAATTAATTTTTGTCCTTTTTATCTGAAATTTCTTGTTGATTCTGTTGATCTGTCTTCTACCATCACATTTTCTAAATAATTTTTTAAGCATTTTACCAATGAAAAAGACCTTGCGCCAAAAAATAAATACTTGTTTTTACGTATAAACAAAGTTTTACAAGTTTAAATTTAATGGTATAATATTATTCTAATCTCACGTCAAATATTTGAAGTTTTAAGAAAATGAAACTTACATTTCGTGTTAGTACTAAGTATTTTGAATTTTTCGAGTAATATTTATTGTGTCTTTTAGTTTAAATAGTAGTTCCTTTTAACAAAGGATATAAAAATATTTTGTTGTGTTTTATTAAGTGATGAATTTTGGATTATAATGCAACAAACTACAAACTCGTACCATTTAGGATTTCTTTCATTTCATTTAAATTTCTCAAGTGGCTAAACAACTATCTACATAATACTAATCCTTTTCAAAGCTGCAAAATAAATCTTGCTATTCAAACAACAATTATTACTGATTCATTTAGAGAGGGGAAATGACATATTTTTTATAGACGGGCATTTAAATTAGTAATTTTAATGAGAGAAGTTGGGGTTTCGGTTTTTGTATTATTTAAAAAAAAAAAATCTAATGTGAGCAAAAAATCGTCTTTAAAAAATTTGAGACAAAAATATAGAAATAGATTGTATAACAGTTGAGTCATAAAAACAACCTTCAATAAAATTTAGACGCAATATATGTATAATACCTAGAGGTTTCTTTAACATTCTCCAATTATTAGCAGAAAAGTGACCAAAATGCAGAATAATCATAGAGCTATTAAATAAAGATGTTTTGTTGCACAGCATTTTACGAAGGAATTGAAAATGTGCTAGTTTTTAAAAGTAAAGGTTAAGAAAAATTAAAAAAATATATTACTTTTTTGTAGAAGAAGCTATTTTCCCCATAACATTGTATTTACGTGCAGTCAGTCTGTCTGTAGTAACTAATAATAATAACCAGTGAATTCGATCATTAAACACAAGTCATTGATATCTGTCCTCAGGTATGCGTTCAAAGAACACAAGTTGAGCCAAAATTCCCAAAAGTCTAAACTTTGACAAAACATACACGTAATTATTTAACAAAATTTCTAGCAATTGCTATTCGAACTATCTATAAATTTTCGTGTTTATTTATATCTTAGTTATTAAAGCGGTTTAACAACTAAGAAATAAATACAAACACAAAAATAAATAATCGAAATGAAATTTACAAAAATTGCACTGTACTAAAAGTTAAAAAAATCCTGAGAAAAAAAGAACCAAAAATAAAACAAGAAAAAATAAGAAAAAGCAAAAAATTGAAAATTTGAAAAATATGTTTTTATTTTATTGCGAAAATTGTTCAACGAAAGTTTTTCTTTAAAAACAAATGACAGGAGTTATATAACTTTATTGTATTGTAGGAGAGAGGTCATACAAATACTGCTGTTTTAAACTTAGGTAATAATTGGAGATCAGCAATTTACGTACAGAAACTTGATGACAGCTTTTTCTTGAATGAATCTTTTTACAATCGAGTTGACATATTATTTAAATTGTAATTCAGAATCCATTATAATTCCAAATTCTTCTACGTTATTGGAGACACCTATTTGATAATAAATTATTGCCATTCGAAATAATGGAGGATGGAATAAAATTTTGCATTGTACATCACGACAGTAACACTTACCTGTGTCTTCTCAAGCTCTCAAAGATAGAATAAAATTTTACCGTTTTGTATAACAAATAACTAGTTTTTATGTAACTAGGACTATCTAATTTTTTTGACGAGTGGCATTTTTGCCTCTGGAACAATTTGTTATTTGCGGATCTTGGGGCACAAAAAGATATTCTACCGTCACTCTGCCTAAGAGTTCCTTTTGTGAGGCTGCAGGAGGTCATAGATTAGAAACTTGATGTAACCCCAGGATTAAATCCTGACTTTGGGTACGCCAACCGTGATAGATCTTCCCCTCTTAGAAATTTTTTGATTAACAAAAATGTACTTGACAATGATGTCGGCGATTTTGAAAATGCTTAGCAGAAGGACCCTCGGCTGCTCGAGCGTTGTTTTTGCTTCGCCATAAATAGACACATGTCTGCACACACTTCAAATGAAAATGGCTCCAGAGACAAAACGGCTCATTTGCGACTGGGAATTTAAAAGTAAAAAAATATCTGTTTTGATGACAGCTATAAGATCGCTGTAAAACGTAACTCCTAACAGATTCGTTATTTTTTAGCTATTCTAATGACAAATTTAGTAAATAAAAGTCGGAATTTACGTTAGAATTGTAAAAAGAAAAAATGTTCGTTTCCTAGTTCCCCATTGAGTGATGTAAAAAAGTAAATGTGAACACTCTGTGGTAATTCAGGTCAACTGAATTTAATTAATAAGTCTGGTGTTTAACACGTACCAAGTCATAATGTTGTCAAAAAAGTAGAATTTTTATTTTTATCATTTTTAAAACTAAAGGTGTAAAATTGAATTTTTCTGTTTCGGTTTCGTACTGAGGTCATTACGATACGCTATTTGCGTATTTGCGTATTGTAATATTCAACGGAGTGCTATAATAATTACACTAAAAACTAGGGTAATTTAGTTGGATAATGTTGACAACCTAGTTTTTTTGACAATTATCCGAGAGAACTGTCAGTGTCAATTGGCACCTGTTTCAAGTGCATAATTTAATCAAATACGAACCTTTAGAGACTTTTGTACCATTCCTGATATGTAGCCCCTTCGAACACCTTTCGAGTAATGTACAAACATAACTTCAAAAGCTAGTGCAAGTAAGTAATTGAGGCCAAGTTTCAAATACCACGTATTTGCCACAAAAGCCCGTATTTGTTAAGGGGTACATTGCAAAACGTCTTAGACACTTTCAGAACACATTACGAATAAACTAATGACAGTCCAAATTATTAATTTCATTTCAGGGCCTGCGCGCAAATGCTGTCAACTGCCACAAAATTCCCTAAATTTCGAAATTAATTTTTTTGGTACAAAAAGTGCAAAATAGAAAAAATGCTGTATGATATCTCGTTTATAAGGCATTTTGTCGCACTTACTCTATTATGGCACCCCTCGCTGCGCTCGTCGTGCCCTTAAATTCGTGCGTGCGACAAAATGCGTCTTATAAAACTCGTATCATAATATACTATTGGTAATTCCTAAATAAAAAAAAATTAGGGACATGTAAGAAACTAAAAAGGCATCCTAATAAGCACAAAAAATAATAGGATGTCATTAAAAAAATATTATTATAATGTCAAATTTTTTTGAGACATTCTTTATAATTAAATATATTTTCCTGAAATGCGTCGTAAAGTATAAATAATTTAGGAAACCAAGCGGTGGTACATTTTTAGAAACTGTAAACAAATAAACAAAAATTAGATTATAGAACAAAACGTGAAGTTAAAAATGATTTTGTATTAAAATAAATGTACATTATTTGAAATAACAACGCAAAAAATCTTTACGAAAAATTGTAGCAATTTTACAAGTCCGAAATTTGTTCATTTGTTGATAAATAACAACTTGATAACACATTGATACCTTGAATGTTACTACACTTTCAAATCACACCCTGTCAGTGTTTCCTTTTAATTCGCAAAGGTAAATTTAAGCACTGGTACAATATAGGCCACTTTCCCCCAATTGGGAATATCCTATAGCTTTTTTTTAACATAACCTGGCTTAATCCGCCTCTGATTACTAAACGGATTGTTGGTTCGGTGGTCGTGCGACATGTGCGGACGTCCGGGTGTGCCGGAAGTCCGGAGGGTGGTTTAGAATCCGCGTTTTACAAACCAATAACTACCTTACTTACTATCTCAGTGCCGATCTAAGCTAAAGTAATGCTTGTCAAAAAACTCAACTCACCCGTTTGCGCATTTCCTCTCGGTTTCGCTCCCAGAATCGCTAAATTCACATTCGCTTTTCGCCCGTCAATAATGGGGTTAGCGTCTTTACATGCTCTATCTGATGAAGACTTATCTCCCATAATTACCTGGAAGAAACATTATTTCTTAACACCCTAACTTAACCATTTCAGCTACCAACTGAACGATTTATTAGGCCGGCTTTGTAATGAATTTGTAATTTCCGCAGGGACGAATCACTCATAACGATTAACAAGTTATTTTATTTACGAGGTCGCTTTGTTGGGCAGTGCCGAAACTAGGTATTGGCAAATAAAAAATGTGACTCCTTGTAAAATAAAACAAAACCAAAGTCTCTTTTTTGCACTTAGGCTCTAATTATGATTAATGATTACATACAAGTTCCTGTTAAAATGTTTTGCAGGAGTGTTGTTTTGTAAAAATATCTTGGTTTATTTAATCAGATTCAAGAGTTTTCAAAAAAAAAATTATTGTTTTGAGTTGTGAGTGAGTTTGTGCTTCAAGTGGACATGGAAAAGTGATCAAAAACGACACTGAAATCAAATTAAACCACTCAAAATAAAATAAATACAAAGAAGATACAATTAGTGCAAAGTCAGTAACGAAAAACCTAGATTTTGGAAAAAGAAACCCACCAAATATTTTTGTAATTGTATTTTGTTTTGTGTCCTCTGTTGACAAATTATTATTTATCAATATTTTTTTGAATTCACTACCGTCAAAGTGACATTTCGCGAACGCAAGAGTTAACCGCGAACGTAGATTTCTCGCACTGGTGCAACTTTGATTTCACGCATTAGTGCGAAAATATGCAAAAAGCAATGGCCTTTTCGAGCGTTGTAAATAGTTATTTACGAATCAAGTGCGAGAAGACATTTTTCGCACATAGGCGCACTATTTGAACACGAACGAATGCTTTATTGGCGCGAATGCGCCGAATACGTCTTCGCGCACAGACGTTCGTTTTTTTGCACTAATGCGAGAAATCTACTTTCGCGGTTAACTGTTGTGTTTGCGAAATGTCATTTTGACGGTAGTGAGTTCAAAAAATAATTTAAGTTTATAATAATAAAATCTGGTTTATAAGTCGCCATTTTTCCACTTTTACATCCAGCTATAGACTATAGACATAAATTAAATGTCCAGTTAGAATTTAAATGTGTATTTTAATAAAATATATCGTACTTTAAACAAGTATATTTTCTCTGTATGTCAGAAAATTTTTAGTCAGACAGAGTTAGTGTTTGTTATTCAATAATTTATATTTTTCTCTATCCATGTTATTTTTTCAAAATTTTTCTATAATTTCGTAATATCAAAATTAATTCACATGCAGTATATATACAGAGTGAGTTTAACGTAAGTTCATATTTTTGTTATAATGGCTTATTTTTCAAAAAAATCCTCAAAAAGGTGGATTTTATTTTTAGAAATATACTGCACTTTGATTTTATTCAAAATTAATAATTTCACTAGTTTTTGGGAAATGACGTAATTTTAAATTTTTTAAAGTGATAACAAAACACAAAAAATAAACGACAATCATTTGACATTATAGGAAAGCCGTAGCATTTACTAAACAACGAAGTTTCGAAGTTTTATAGAAAAGTTTATACTATTCAGTTGGCATTGGGCAGTATAATTAAAGTTGAAGTACTTACTTAAAGCATGAGTATAAAGTAAAAGCATTTGATTAGTATCAATAAGCTCTTGCTTTTACTTTGGAGTAAATTATTTAGTTTTTTGAAGAACATGCACTCAAAATAAGTCACTGTTATAATATTCAAAAGGTATGGTATTTCTTTCAATTACAATTGTTGCTCCTGATTAACATGTGTCGTATAATCTGCCCCCTTCGAGGAAGATTGTTATCAAATTTACGAAATTCACGCTGTTCTTCAATATTATTTTTGTCGTCATTTTCCTCATCATCTCCGTCGAATACTTTACAACATTGTATAAAACAAATCAACAAATAATTATTCATACAAAAATTACATGGAAAGCATTAACATTTTCTAGTTCGAACCGATATAAAGTCTAAGAGCCGGTTTACAGAAAATTTTAATTGCAATTAAATTTTAATCGCGATTAACTTGACATTTGTCAATGCATTTTAAATGGCAACTTAATTCGAATTAATTTAATTTCGAATTAAATCTTAATTTCGCTTTCTGTAAACCGGTCCTTAAAATATTTCCCTAAGTCATGAGGTTGTTTGTAATTTTTTCTTACCATCGTTTCGAGTTAAACCAAGATGCTTTTACTTGTAGTAATAGCTTACACTTACATTTTTGTTCATATATTTTAGAACATTACTCGCAAAACTGGAGGCAAAACATTTATTTACCCGCACCGAAGTTTTTACCTTATGTAAAAGTTTATACTACAGAGTAATTAAGTCAGAGGAAATACTTTTATTATCACAATATTGCGTTAAAAAATCAACTTAAAGGCAAAAGGCGCCAAACTGTAACTCACTAATTCATATCTAGTTTCGGCTCTGTTGTTGAAACGTTTCACTATAACACGAAATTATAAAATCATTACGCCATTGAATTTTTTTGTTGATTGTGTTGATATTGAGAGTTCAATGCCAACGTATGACAGGAAAATGAATTTTTTATTGCCAAGCACACGCTCTATTTTGCTCTAAGATAGCGCCGGGCTCTTGATTTCATTTATTCCGGGCTATGCCTATAATTTAATAGGGTAAATTCGGTGTGAAAGTATTCCGACCCCATTTGAGCAGCTGCCGTGGGGTGTAAGCTCCCTCTTTGTACGGTGCATATTAACGACTTTCAAAAAACGCAACTTACGAATCCATATCCTCGACTTTTCCCCGTTTGTCTATCAGTGATGACCACCGCTTCTTCGATTTCCCCATAAACCGAAAAATGTTCTCTTAGCGACTGATCCGTGGTGTGATACGGCAGTCCACCCACGAACAGTTTGGTCCATGTGGTGTCCTTATGCTGCACTCCGTTGTTGGTGTTTGTGTTCGTGCCCAGGCCTCCGAGTCCAAGACCATCGGCCTCGTTGGCCGGAAGTCCACTGGGCATCAGCATTTTCGCACTCTGATCTTCAGAAGGATCAGAAGCTGCGGAACGCTCCGAGGAGGTGGTAGTGTGGTTTTCCGTTGGTCTGGTGGGCCGGTTTCCGAGGGGGTTAACCACGTTGTTTATGTACTCTTTGGTGAAGGTGCTCCGGCGATCTCGCATAGGTATGCAGGTCCGGCCGTTTTGCACATAAAGTTCCGTTAACGCGTTCACACCACCAACTTCGCGGTGAGCACGTGTGGACTAGCACTAAATTTAGCTTAGCGGTATTGCAGCTGTTGATGAACCAGACGGCTGGATGGGAATCGCTAAGGGTTCACTGAAAACTAACAACACATATGACTACGACTAACGCTCTGACACGAATAAAACTAAAGCGCTGAAATGCGCCCCCTGGATTGGTGGTCAAACTGTGGTGGGGACGCACCTATTCCATTTCAAACTCTATTGCGACATTTTACTATGATGGACGCACCAACTACTTTTCTTCATCCATTTGTTGATAACAAAGAGAATTTGGTCAGACAATTTTTAATTCACACACGATCGATTATGTTTCAGCAGCCATGTTATTATATATTTTTTACAATAAAATGGATTGTAGTTAATTATAAGGTGCTCGTAAAAATTGCTTTGTTGCTCGATTTTCATATATTTTTTTTGATAATAAAGACTATTTACTTCATATGTGTAAACAGCGAAATAAAAACGATTGATTTGGACTAATGTTTACTATACGCTTTGTCGAATTAAAATAGACCGTGTCTGTATTTTATTTTAATTGTGGCCAAAACCGATGTATACCATGCTACAAAACAAAAACTTTAGAACTACAGGATGGCCGTTTTTCGAACTCCACCATGGGGATCTCAGTTATTATAAGAGATACGAGATCGGTTAAATTAGCACAAAGTTGCGTATTTTTATGCTGAAAGAAAATTTGATGTGTTAATAAGATTCGATTATATTTTTTGATAGGGTAAATTGCAATCATTGGCCAGGGGAATTATGAGTTTATAAAGTCTTTTAAACTCATGTTCTTATGACATAAAACGGAAACTACTCCCTTCTGTTGTGTTTCATCGGAATGACGTATTTTCGTCTACAAGTCCTAATTTCTCGACCAGGCCAATAAGTGAATTTATTGCACTTTATTAATAAAAAAATTATAAAATATAGTAATAACAATGTTTATAACACTGTTACTAATTAGGACCTTGTACACATCTCAATCTTTAGTTTGAAATCGCGCAATTATCTATATCTTCAATCTGAAGGTGGTAATGATTTTTCAAATCTAGATTTTTGCTTAACTGGCCAATAACTAGCAGTTTATATATATCGTTGTAATCAGGAATAAAAACACTTTTTAAAAATACAAAAAGCCCATAAAAAACTAATATGGTGTCCCTAAGAAAAACCAAAGTTTAGTGTTGTAACAATGACATCAATAACACCTTGGAAAACACTATGACATATTTAGATTTCTTGTAAAAATCGCCTGAAAAACGTCCTAGTTAAATACGTCTAGTTCTTTTAGTTTGTGCTTGAAAAAATAAAAACGAAAATTACAATTTTCCGTTATTTCCAATAAACAAAAACTAAAAATAACACCTTAAATTTTCTTTCATACAAAATGTTCAGCATAAAAATGTCAAACTTTAACCGACCTCTTATCTCTTATGATAACTTAGATCTCCATGGTGGATCTCGAACAACGGGCAACCTGTATACAGGCTGATTCTACTAAAAGTATATTTTTATGTCGAGATTTCAAAATATAGAATATTGCTTGTTTATACTCCTATATTATTGTTTGATTTGGTAATTATAAAATTAGCATATAGTGTATAAATCAACATAAATTTCTAGTATAAACATGTACAACACAATAAAAAATTATAATTTATAACATAGGTTGAAGAAAGTCATCCAATGCGCATGCGCAATACAAAATTTGACTTAAAGGAGTTTAACTTATCGAGGTTCCACTGTATGTCTCAGCAACTAATTATCGCACAGAATTCAGCGTTTGCTGTTAAATACTCAGTATTTTTGTCTATGCAAGTATTATTTTTAAAAATTTTTGTACAATCTCTAGTAGTTAAAATTAAATAATTAGTGACTTAATAATGATAATCATACTTTATTGACCAATAGACAGAAGTCCAATCTTGGTTATACCTACAATCATTTTTACAAAATGACAATAATATAAATAAAAATAGTAGAATAAATCTCGCAGAAAAATGTAACACATTTCCTTTCCATTCTGGGTATATAAAAGTTAATAAGGATAATAACTCTAAATTGTCTATAATATTGTTTACATTTTTTTTAACTAAAGGTGCAAAACTGTTTTTTTTATAACAGCAATCGTTGAACTGTTTTGAATGTAGTATTTTTTAAACTCTTTTAAGTGTTGTATTTTTCGATTAAATTTGGGTTAAAAAATTTCTTGCTTGTAATTATTATTAAGAAAAAAAAGTTAAGCAAAGATTCGATAAAATATCAGATTTTTATTAATCGTTTTAATAGTCCACTTCAACGAACTTTGATTTTCGTACCATAAAATCCAGCTTATTGATGTTTCTCGTTAAGAGGATGATAAAACGTAACACTAGCGAACCATCAATGTTTTGATTATTATTTTACAATCTCATCAATAAGTCAACAGTTATTTTACAGATGTTCGCAGAACATGGATCATCCTCTGATTCTTTTGATAAACAAACCATTTTGATTGCAAACTTATTAATTATTATTAATAATTTTTTACTTTTAAGTGATTTTTTTTAAATTGAAGCTTTCAAAAAATATATATAATTTTTTATCTTTTGCTTTTTATTCTTTACTTATTCTAATTGTCTTTTTCTCTAAGTTGTAATTTCACTGTCTTATTTTGCAGATTTTTGCGAACTTGTTTAGCGATATGTCGTCGAAACAGTTCTTGGCATTTCTGCATTTGACAGCACAAATTAACCTCTGATGTGTCTTTCGTCCAAGATCAATGAATTAAAAAAAATAACGACATTTGTTTGTAACAAAATGTAATGAAAATGATTGGGTATTAATATATTTCTACAAATGAGTGCGCTTTTTACACACATAGCGTGACGTCATAATGCCCAACAAACCGTGTATATTGGTATAAGATACAGTGTGCACAAATCGAAAATTTAACCTCTAGGTGGTGATTATAACTTTATAACTAAATAGTATTGCATTGTCACGCAGATTACGTATGTGTGCAAGATTCCAGCTCATTCGGATAACTGGAACCCTCTCAAATTTGATTTAAAAACGCTTGCTAATGTAGAAATTTCGTTACGCGTTCGAAGTTTTCGAATCCGGTCCTGGAACAACGCGTGCTGTGAGGGCCACCCCACATGTCCTGTTCACCGTTGTTCCACTTGACGAGTGCTGCAATACTGAGCTTCGCACACCTGGTCTAGCACCCTTCTTATTTGAGATAACGCCGTTATTATTTCGAGCTAGTCGCAAGAGCGTTTATCTCGAGTTTGTCAGTTTAATTCAAGAAATATCGGGAAGTTCTCTACTGGTGGTAACACACGATTGTCAACAGCTGTGTTTCTGGGTTACACTATCCAGAACAGAATCAATCATTATGAATTTACTAGAGTAGAAAAGTTCGGATCATTAAGGATAAAGAAATTGTGAAATTAAATAATATAGATTAGCCCGTAATATTCATTCTGATGGCTTCGGCCCTAAACCAGGTATTGTTAACGGGAAGTTGCACTATTATGTTACGCACTCATCCCCTTTCCCTTTACAACCATTAGGGCGACTCAAATAAAGTTCACTTTTGTTATTGCTCATGTATTGATTAAATTATATTCCAGTATTTGTTGTTTCTCGAAATAACCCCCAAAAAACCGAAATACAAGATATTTTATGAAATTAAAAGAATGAAAATGAATGTCACAAGTACTGCTAATTTTGTTAAAATTCTTGCACATTACATACAACGGCGATTTTAAGAGAAGATCAATATTGCAATGAGTACAATAAAAAGTCATGGAAGTCATGGAGTTCATTCTAGAATCCAGAAAAAATATCTTATTAAACAAATTAATACAAATATTGTTTACTTATTTGTGTAAACATATAACACTTAACTCTACTAATTTCTAGATTGAACTATACTGCACCGTCCACACGGTCGTGCGAATGCACTCAATTTTTAAGAAAAATAATAAACTAAATCGTAATAATTTTAATGTTTTTATGGAAAAAGCCGAGGTTCAAATGGCATGAAAAAAATACAGTAAGGCGTAAACAAGACCCATAAAAAACTTTTTTTTTAATAAAAAAATAAAATTACTAAAAATGAGTTATTGTATTTTATTGTTAACTGACACTAATGTTTTTTTTTTAAATTTATGTATTTTGTTGCTAAGGTGCTCAGAAAGTTATCATATTTTTTATGCAATTTAAGCAGTTTTTTATTTAACAAAATAAATTATATCAACTTTTTAATCCGTTTAAACGCTGTTATAAATACTTGAAATGAGATACAAACTGACCTGTGAGGTAATGACTCAATTAAGGAATAACATACAGTTGTAAAGAAAGCATTTTATTTATTACTTTTCTTAAAAATCCAATTTCAAATTTTGCGTTCACGCGGGCTTGCTTGAACAGCTCCTTTTCGGACGTTCTAAGTATAGTTCAACCTTACAGCACTAGTTGGTCGCACCCTGTTTCAGGGTAAATTTTAAACAAAATGTACCATAAACCATAACGTCAATTTTTTTTGTACAGATTTACTATGATTTAAACATACAGGGTGTCCCAACTAACATTTGCATCTCCTGAAATCTCCACTCTCGTACATGTTTAGAAAAAATGCTGAAACAGGTCAATTTTAGTTTAAAGGGGGATCAAATTTTAATGTTATTTTTATTTTAGTTATTTGTGCATCCCTCTTGAGCCCAGAGTACGGATATCTAAAACTAAGGATAAGAAACTATGTACATATAAAACGTCCCCGTTCTCGATAGTTCCGTTAATGTCGCCAGAGGCGCAGTTGTTCCATTACCGTCTAAGTTTTCAGAGCAATAGATTTATAAAAATTGTTGTAATTAAATAACGGTTAGCACAAGGCGAATAAAAAATACAGGCAGATAGAACATCAAACTCTCAATAGTAGTAAATAAAAATAGTGCAGAAATTATATCTTAAACTTTATTTAAAAAAATTTCAAAGTTTTACTGATTTGCACTCTGTCCCGTATTTTCCAAAACGCTGCGAATACAGTTACAGATTCAATAAAAATGTTTAGAGGAAAGTTGTAGTGAATTAAATTTCTTTTAAAAAATTTGGCGACACCATATCCTTATCTTTAACCATTTAAGCCCCAAAGTCATTCAAAGACGCTCAAGCGATGGATTTCCTTCATTTTGCCGATGGTCAAATATTGGAAAATGAATTTATACTTAAACCGTTGAAGATAGACATATGGTGTCGCAGACTTTTTTGTAGAAAATTTAATTCTCTACAACCTAGTTCTTTTCACTTATTTGTATCTTCAACCGTATTCGCTGCGTTTGCAAAAATATAAGGTGGAACGCAAATTTATGATTCTAAGCGATAACTTTTTGGGCTCCCTCGCCTATTTAATAAAACGTTGCGAATACGGTTGAAGATACAAAAAAGTATAAGGAACGACGTTGTAGATAACTTAATTTGCTACAAAAAAGTCCGCGACACTATATTTCCATCTTCAACGGTTTGGGTATAAATTCACTTTCCCATACTTAACCACCGGCAAAATCAAGGAAATCTTCAAAGCCTAAACTGTTGAAGATAAAAAGATGGTCTTGCTAACTTTTTTAAAGGAAATTTAATTCTCTACAAGTTTTTTCTAAACAGTTTTCTTGTATCTTTAACCGAATTTACAGCGTTTTGAAAAATACGGAAAAAGCGCAAAATTTAAATTTCAAATAATTTTTTTCTCATGTTTCTCATGAAAATTTTAGTCTTCAGTTTTTCTCGGTCTGTTAAGAATACAAAACTCAAGATTTCTCCATTTTTTTCCAAGTAATTAGTGAACCGGTTGAATTTCAATTAATTTAAAACGATTTGACACCGAGACGGTATAACTTTCGAAGCGCTCTCATTTTACTCTGCCGTACTATTTTTTTTTTGGGTTTAGAAAATACTGCGATTTTGTATCTCGTTTCGGCTCCTAAGTTATAGTCCATCGTAGCTCAGAGCTACCCCTTCAAAAAATTTAAATAGCAAGAAGAGTTTAGTGATCCATCATTTTGAAGCTGCTTTCATTGTCTATGCATCCATGTACTATTTTTTTAATTTTGAATGATTTGTTGTTGAGAATTTTGAAGTTTAAGTCTCATTAAAATTTTCAAAATTGTCTGTCTAAAACGCTCTCGCTTAGATTTTGAAGAAGTTTTTTGGTATGAATAAACTCAGAAATGCTATCTTATCTGGACTACTGTTTTTAAAAATCGATTGTACCAGTTTTTGGAAATTGGAGGTAGACATTTTACCAATACATTAGTTAAAATGATTTGTTTTCTCATAATTCAGCGGCTCATTTTGCGTATAAAACCATCTTTTAACAAGATGTAAACTTTTAAAGTTTTTTGCTAAAAATTAAGATAGGCAATATCTACAGTGAAAAATTTTATTTACCAAAAAAAATTTATAACTCGAAAACTAAAAGTCGTAGAGCAGTGCGGTTTGTTCCATTGAATTCAGCAACTCATTTTGCGTATAAAACCATCTTTTAATAAGATGTAAACTTGTAAAGTTTTTTGCTAAAAATTAAGATAGGATAAGATAAGGATAAGAAACGATGTACACGTAAAACGTCCCCGTCCTCGCTAGTTCCGTTAATGTCGCCAGAGGCGCAGTTGTTCCATTACCGTCAACTTTATTAAACTTTATTAAACTTTATTTAAAAAAATTTCAAAGTTTTACTGATTTGCACTCTGTCCCATAACCTCATAACGTCATAACCTCATAACCACTTGTATGTCCTTTCACAGCAATCTATCCAATGTTCTCTAAAAGAAATTTTTTATTAATTTTTTTTAAAAGGGTGAGTTTGTTATTAAAGTGACAAAATTAGCGCAAATATTATTTCAGAATCTATTCATGGCAAAAAACGTTCAAAATTTGAACGAGAGGGTTCGAGATTAACAATTTTCAAAATATCAATGATCATAAATCAATTTCGTGATTCTCGACAACAAATCGGTCAAAATTTAAAAAAAAGTACATGGTTGTGTAGAAATTGAAACCAGCTTCAAACTGGTGTGTAACTCGACCCATCTTACCATTTAAAATTTTGAAGGGGTGTTGTAGTTATACATAGTCGAATTTTTTTTATATATTTTTGATTAGACAGTGTCCCAAAAAATTATGACGTTATTAATATCTTTTTATGCTACAATTTTTTTGTGTTTATTAGAATACCTACCCTTTTAGCTACTCACACGTTCGATTCGATTCGATCGAAATTGATTTCACACCTTTAGTTTTAAAAATTAATAAAAAATACATACATTACAAACAGTGCTATTTTCATAACATTGTGAGTAGGTACGTGTTTAACAAGATCTAGCAGGCTTATTAATTAAAATTCATTGATCTGAATTACTACAGCAGGTTCACAATTTACTTCCAAACTTTATAAAATTCAGAGCTTTTTATTTTACGTTTATTTTTAGGTCACACTTTTCTTTTTCTTACTACAACTCTAACGTAAATCCTATTTGACAAAAACTCGTTCTGTCAACGACAAATGATTCTAATGATTAAGAGTCGAACATGGTTAATGTATTTGGCATATAACTCCAAATGTGTTAAGATTTGCAATAAGGTTGTAAATAACGTTTCATTTTTTATTCCTCATCGAGCAATATAAAATAAAAAGGGTTGGAGGTAATTTCGAATTTTATTCATTAAATTTGTCAGTACAAAGCAAAATTTTTAGTGAATAATCCTGAATGTGTTAGGATTTACATTGGGGTTGTAATGAGAAAAAATGTTTGCTTTCTAATTGCTCATCGAATGGTATAAAAATAAACAAGAGTTCCCATTTGAAATAAGCAAAATAAAAAGCTCTAAAATTAAAAAGGTTTGGAAGTAAATTATGAACAGCTTTAGTAATTCAAACGTAGTTACTAATTAATATAAGTCTGTTAGATTTTGTTTAACACGTAACTAGTAATACTGTTATCAAGAGAGCACTGTTTGTATTTTACAACTGAAGATGTAAAATGAACTTTTTTGCTCTTATTTTTTTAACAGTAATTCCTCAACCAATTTAAAAACAATTTAAGGAATATGTAAGAAGCTAGAAGAGTATCTTAATAATTACAAAAAAATAATAGCATGCCATTAAAAAAATAGTATGTCGTTATACTTTTTTGGGACACTCTGTATAATCAAAAATATTTTTTTGAAATGCGTCCTGGAGTATAAATAACATCTACAAAATATTAAAAGTCCGAATTTAATGATAACTGAGCCACAGAAGACGGAATAAATTTCATTATTTTTTGACACTTCTCGTAGATAATCATGTCTCACCTTTTTTTGATTCAAATAACTAGCCATTTTTTAATCAGTCAAATTTTATTTGACTGACAAACCACGGCATTGTTTTGATACTTTAAAGGGAAATGAAATTGTTTTCATAGATAATTAAGTTTTGCTAGATACTAGAATTTCTAGATCTAGATATTAAGTTTTTCTAAATACGCCGATTTAGTTTAAAGCAGAGAAAAAAAGAAAATATAATAAAAAAGTTTTAGAAAATGTTATTTAAAAAGGTTTATTTTTTTATTCTTGATTTATTTTATAAGAGGTAATTGTTTTTTGTTAATTTTCTTGTGTTTAGGTTTCGTATAAAGTGTTTGTATGCTAATTATTAAAAAAAAAAACAAAAAACAATTGCCCATAAAACAAGAAAAAAGCCTTTTGTGCTTAATTGTCAATATTATTTCAATTGTAGGTACTACCTAAATTTATTTTTTTGATATATTTTATTTCATTGTTATTTTTTAAAACTGAAACATCCGTCATAACTCTGAGGTCTTTATTAAAAGCAAACTAATATTTTAGGAATTATGAATACAATATAGGTCCCAGTTAAATAAAAAAGTAGGATATATAACCCAACATATACTATGGCATTTATACCATGACCTGTCTTCTGCCATCACATTTCATACATAATTTTTGAAGCATTTTAACACTGACGCTAAAAAATAAATACTTGTTTTTACGTAAGAACACATTTTTACAAATTAAATGCGCTTCTGTTTAATGCTACAATGTTTTACTAAACCTACCAAATGCTTTAAAAAATCAAGTTATTTTACACGATAACAATTTATTTTATTTATAAGTTGTAAATTCTCAAATTAAAATAATAATAACAACAACAAACTTGGGGTGCTAAGATAATGAAACGTTCATTTCGTTTTAGTACTAATTAAGTATATAGAATTTTTTGAGTATTTTTTTATTCTTTTTGTACTTTAGTACTTACTTAACAAAGGACGCATAAAATTTGAGGCCGATTTACAAAAAGCGAAGTTAAGATTTAATTCAAAATTAAACTTAAAATTAAGTTGCTATTTAAAATGTTTTGACAAATATCAAGATAATCTCGAATTATTATTGTTTGCAATTTGTTTGCAAAAACAAACTACTGATATTTAGGATTTACAAAGAATTTCCCACAATTTTTTTATTTAAATTTTATTTAAATTTTTCAAGTAGCTAAACAACTAGGTTCTGAAGTTATACAGGGTGTCAGTTTTTCGAGCTCCACCATGAGGATTTCAGTTATTATAAGGGATGCGAAGTCGGTTAAGTTAAAGGCAAAGTTGCGCATTTTTATGCTAAACTATTATCAGAAAGAAAATTTGATGTGTCATTTTCAGTTTTTGAATTAATGATTATAATTTGTAATTTTGGTTTTTAATTTTTAGCGAAAACTAAAAGAATTAGACGTTTTTAAGACATTCTTCAGGACGATTTTTACACAAAATCTAAATCTGACAAGACGTTCTTGATGTCAGAATTACATCACACAACTTTGGTTTTTCTTATGGACGCCATATTTGATATACTTGTATTTTTGAAAAGTCTTTTATCTCTGACTACACCGATGTATCGCATGCTTTGATCGAATTTTAAATGCTGACTAAAGAGTGTTTAATCAACTAAATTTTGACAGTTCTATATACGAGTAGAATTTTTATAACTTTGTCTTGTTTTGTTTTGCGAAGAATAGACTCCTAACTTATTATGTCGTTTAGTTTTTAAATAAGTAATCTTGGCGAAAACGTGAACCTTCCAGATCCAAATTCAATTAAACCTCCAAAATCTAGTTTGTTTAAAAACAAAATTTTTGGGCTTTTTTCCAAAGCACTCTTCGCAAAAATGCTTTTTTCTCCATTTTGATCAGCATGTAAGATTCGATCATATTATGTGATACATCATTGTAATAAGGAATAAAAACACTTTTCAAAAATACAAAAAGCGAATATGGCTTCCATAAAAAAAACTAGAGTTGAGTGTTCTAACTCTGACATCAAAAACGCTTTGGAAAATACGATGACAAAATCAGATTCCTTGAAACAGGAATTTTTTTGACTTAAAGTTGTCTAGTTCTTTTAGTTTTCGTTCGAAAAAATATAAACGAAAATTACAAATTTCCGTTTTTTTTAATAATTCAAAAACTAAAAATGACACATTAAATTTTTTTGCATAAAAATGCGTAACTTTGATTTAATTTAACCCACCTCGTATCACTTATAACAGTTATAACAACTGAGATCCCCATGCTGTAGCTTGAAAAACGGACACCTGTATAATAACACTAGTTCTAGTAAGAGAAGTTGGCAGTTTCAGTTTTTGATTTCTTTTGAAAAAACTGTCATTAAACGTCACAGAAAATCCATCTTTGAGGTGATTCCCAATTAATTCCAAATAAAATTTAAACCCAAGCTTTATGTATCCTTCGGTGAATAATTTTTGGTATAATGTTTTTTTCATTAAAATTTTTGTACTTATAGATAATTTTTCCCGTAACATTGTACCTATTGTTTGGCTCTTTATCACCAGATCATTACTGTCGCAAATGCGCATCTTTGAACTAATTTGGCACACACTGAGTCTTATAATAAAACAAGTTCTTTTGTACTTTGTCCAATATAAATAGCCACGAATTATTTTTAGGGCATTTTCAGGGAACAAAATTTTTATAAAGTCTAACATACGAACAAGCAACTGAAGCACTTATCTTTCCTGTTCTGATAATTCCGTCAACAAATTTGAATTTTTTGATTGAGTTAATGTGATAGTCGTGTTTAAAAATTTTGACTGATGTGACAACTGGTTGGTGTTGTTGGCACCTTCACAAATTCTATTTACCAACTTCTAATATGCAAAGTCATTTTTCTATTATTTTAACGCCACGTTTTCGAATGACGTGGTTACACATAAGTTGCTTTTGTCTGCTTAATTTTATATACGATTTCGAAATATGAACACACTAACATCAAATTAGGTTTAGTAAAATGTAACAGCTTCATAAATTTGGATGTTTTTATAACAAACAATAGCATATATTTTCAGTGTCGAATCAAAAACATGTTTACTTGTGTTACATTTTGTGACATTAAATGATTATTGATTAAAATCGAAACGCCGTTAATTTATTTATTGAACAATGCGTCATTATTCTTCTTTAAATATCCGATAAGCGGGTTTTATTATTATTATGGGTAGTTCGAAGTGATTGATGTTGCGATTTTACCGATTTGGTGTCTAATTAAAACCCCATTTCCAGGTAGCTGCAGCATTTTCCTTTAAAGATTGTTTGTTATGTTATGAAGATCATAAAGTGAAAAATAAACAAATAAACCGTCACTAATCACTAAGTTGTGATTAAAGAAATGAAACAATAATAATTTCTAGTGACGATGAAACGCAAGTAAATATACCAAGAGTCAAGTTCGAAAAATAGCTCATATAAAACACATGTTTCGTACTGAGGGAGCCCGTTTTTTGTACATTTGGAGTCTTGCTAATGATATGTATGTAGAGTTTATTTTGAGACACTGAAATGCGTTACTTTACTAAATTAGACTTTCTTTGTTGATTGAAATTTCACCTATTAGCTTACCATAACAATATAAACAAATACACTCCAATTTGAAGCTTATTCAATGTCTTTCTAAATTTAATAAAACAAAACAAAACAAAATTCAAATTATTCCAATAATTTTTCCAAAAAAAGATCCATTTATTTTAGAAATGAGAATTTGGACTTTGATATGTTTGTACTTTGTTTTCTAGGTGTTAGTCTTAAAAGTTGGAACTAAATAGCTAGACGTCTGGTAGTAACTCACTTTTAGTCAAGTAAAGTTTGTTCTTTTTGTATTCATTCTTATCAAGTCAGAATTTTCGTGGTTGCATGCGTTTAACACCTTTTATGTGCAAAATTATCTTTTTAAGGTTTCGGTAAAATTTCAACAATTTTTTTTCATTCGTATCTGACTATTGTTACTATAGGCTTCTCACGATCAAGAACAGATAATTCACATCAAACTCTATGAATCATTAGTGCCTTCCAACTTTAACTATGGTCTTATTATTTCTTTATTATTCATGTTTAGTTCTGGATCGCTATTTTATTCGAGAAAAAGTGGACGTCCAGTTTCTGTGAGTAGTATTGCTGATCTCTCATACCCAAGTTTGAAACAGCAATATTTGAAAGATTCTACAATACAATAAAGTTATACAATTCCTGTCATTTGCTTAAAAAATATTTTCGGTCAATAATTTTCGCAATAAAATAAAAGTATATTTTTCTAATCTCTGTTTTTTGCTTTTTGTTTGTTATTTTTTTCTTGTTTTATTTTCGTCAGTAGTTTTTCTATTTTTAGTAATTTTAGTTTATTAATCTCTTTTTTTTCTGTCTACATATTTATTTCTTAGTTTGTTAAGGGGATTACGTTCGAATAGCAATTATTAAACTTTGAAGCCGGAGTTTTATTTACAATTCTAATAAAAACGACTTATTAATATCATTATTATTATTATATTTCAATTTCTCTTCACATTTTTCCATTGTTTTTTTTTGGGCCAGGGGCCCCCAGGTAACTTAATCCGTCTCTGGTGGAATTAAATGTAGCTTTTGGAGAGATTTCAGCTGCAAAGGCTAGGAGTTATTTTCAGAAGGCCACAAGTACTCTCATGGCTCACACAGATTTGATTACTTTTTGAGAAAGTGTTAGCTTTTCTTAGTATATTGACGGCTAGTGTTAATTGACTAATCACTAATCAGTAATCATTCGCCATTTGTTTTTCGTATTTCACACTTCAGTACAATAACCCTTAAACTACTTAGTTAAACTTTCCCCTGATCCAGAAGTGTGTTTGAAAGCTTATGTTTGTAAATTTAATTCGGATTTAATCGTCTCCAGTTTTGACTAAAAAAATTCATATTGGATGTTTCGTTTAAGTCGCTGTTAACACGATGACGTTCGTGACGTTATTTTGGTTCGAAGGAGGAAGTAAGAATTGTGTTTAGCGCAAGCGGCGTCGCGACGTCGGAATATGGGGGCAGATGTACTCTCTCGTTTCTAATTATCTCCCGAGTAAAAAGAGTTGAAAATTCTATTTTGGTAAAACCACGGTTAATAGATCCAGCTGTTGGACGTTCATCAGCTTTAGAAATCGAGATTAGTTGACGATCAAATTAAGATTTGATTTGCCACTTAAGCCACACTTTACTATAAACATTTTTTTGTAATAATTACAACAAAAGTTTGGCCAAAAATCCAAAAAGACGCAATTTCTAATTAAATAAAATTATTGAATTTTTTCATACCTAAAATAACATTTTCCAGTCGAACAATCGAAAATTTTACAAAATTTAAAAAATTGAACTTGAAACGAAAATTCTTTTTTGAAAAATTGTGTTAAACCGGGCAGAAAACTTAGTAATTTAGGTCAGGTCAGGTCAATTTGCAGCAATTTTTGCATATTTTGTGCGTTATACCACATTAAACAATAAAACGAATCGAAAATGATACATCTGTTTTACCATTTTTGTGTTTAAAATAACAAAATAACAAAAAATCGTTGAATTGTATTGAAAATGGTATACTTTTTTTTTCTTCTTAATTGTTTTCTGTAAAAAGGATAGCAAACATTATTAATTTAATGTAAAATGTAAAATCAAAAGTATCGAGCGGGCCATTAGCCACAATCATGTTTATTTTAAGTAGGCCATCTACTTGTGCGATATCACATGCATAGGTAATTGCTCCAGATAAATTTACCTAAATAGAAATAATGGTTGGAATTTGTTTGCAGCCTAATTGTCATCCATCATGAGCTGAAATGCAAAAAATTAAACGTCCCCTCCGGAAAGGGTCTTATTGTTAGTACACAGCAATTAAAACGCTTGTTTAAGTGTGCTTTTAATTTCCTTATAAAGATAACAAGTTGTCAGGAAACGAGCAATAGTTTTCGGAAATAATCAAGTTCCGACCCTTACAATTCACACGCACTACATGAAAAATACATAAACTGAGGGGAGAAGTGGGCGGTTTTTAACGCTTACCCTTGCTGGAAATGTGATCAAATTGGACGGGACTTTCTTATAAATATCATCAATAATTTGAAGGCGTTTATATTAGTTGTGTTTTATTTACGTAATCACTAATCAGTTATGAAAAGGCCGATTTTGTTTAACAAGCTTAATGTTTGCCAAAACGGGTGAGAGCAACGAAATAACCTTTTTAGTGCGATTTAAAGTTGTATTAAAGGGGGAACAAATTGAGTCCAGTATAATGACCAAATGAAATAACATCGAACTTTTTCTGTTTTAACATTTCGTGCTTAGTATTCGATTAAATATATAGATAACGTTGGACATTACGAGCATATGAAGGACAAATTCAATCCAACAATTTAATGCTAATCTCCTATCTATTACCTGCCCGTATTTTCTGTCGCACTCTTAATGAATTCTCCCTTTTTTTGGATATTGCTCATCAAACTGATAAATCGTCTGAATTTTTCCGTGCTCTGAGATATTTGACGTCGCAGTAAATGTCGGAAAAAATTAAGTTAGTGCTTGAAATTTTTAAAAGACTGCGTGGGCACAAGTTTCTTGGCACAAATCCGTCGCTAAAGATAATACTTTGGTTTCCACATATCAATAAATAACGAGTTTTTTTTGTCACCGGGAATTTGGGAACACACAATGATAAACAAAAAGGTTTATTGTACAAACACCCTACACCAGATTTTCAACCAATAAATATTTTTACGTTGTGTTAACAATGTCACGGACTCGTTTCACAATTGCGTTTTTCGTTGCTTCGTGCGTATACCAGTCGAAGAAAGGCACTTGGTATTGGTACTTGTTGGGTCCAATGGGAGGGCCGTAAGTAAATGACACTTGGTCGGTGTTGCCATTCGATGGGCCATAGCCTAAAATTAATAAAAATTATTATAATTGTAGTGTCACTACTTTTCATATATTTAAATACGCATTTTAATTACAGTTAACAAAAATTTTTCGGAATATTTAACTCCACTCTGACCTCTCCTAACCTGGCCTGACTGAGGAGTAGGGACAGTAGGAGAAATCAAAAATTGTTTATGGTATAGTTGCTAAAATCTGTCTTAATATACAAAAATGAAGATTCTTAAAAAATACGAAGTGCGTGACATGAGCCCTTGGGTGCTTTCCCAATAAATTTGATAAAACCACTAACTTAATCATTTTTAGTACCTAAAAGCTGTCTCAATATACAAAAATGGAAATCCGTAATATCAGATTATATCAGTAAAAGAAAGTCACTGACCTAACCTGACCTGACCTGACCTGACCTGACTGAAGAGTAGGATGGAGTGAATATTTGGAAACTCGCAAATTAGTCATAACGTAGTTGCTAAATACTGTCCTGCTATAAAAAAATTAAAATCCGCAAAAGTATACGAAGTGCGTGGCATGAATATATAGGTGATATCCCAATAATTTACATAAAACCATTAACTTGATAATTTTTAATACATAAAAGCTGTCCTTATATACAAAAATGGAAATCCTTAATAGTAGAAAACAGTCTGACCTGACCTGACCTGATTGAAGAGTAAGGACAGCAGTAGTGTGAAATGAATATTTGAGAATTCGAAAATTGGTCATGACATAGTTGCAAAAAGCTGCCTTAATATACAAAAATAAAAATCTGTAAAAAAAGTGCGTGACGTGAACCACTGGGTGCTTTCCCAATAATTTAGATAAAACCACTAACTTGATAATATTTAGTACCTAAAAGCTGTCTCAATAAACAAAAATAGAAATCCGTAATAACAGATTATATCAGTAGAAGAGAGTCTCTGACCTGACCTGACCTGACCCGGCCTAACCTGACTGAAGAGTAGGATGGAGTGAATATTTGGGAACTCGCAAATTAGTCATAGCATAGTTGTTAAATGTTGTCTTACTATAAAAAATCTGCAAAAGCAAACGAAGTGCGTGACATGAACATTTAGGTGCTATCCCAATAATTTAGGTAAGACCATTAACTTAATAATTTTTAATGCCTAAAAGCTGTCCTTATATACAAAAATGGAAATCCGTAGAGTAGAAAACAGTCTGACTTGACCTGACCTGAACTGACCTGACTGAAGAGTAGGGACAGTAGTAGTGTAGATGAATATTTGAGAATTCGAAAATTGGTCATGACATAGTTGCAAAAAGCTGCCTTAATATACAAAAATAAAAATCCGTAAAAAAAGTGCGTGACGTGAACCATTGGGTGCTTTCCTTATAATTTCGATAAAACCACTAACTTGATAATTTTTAGTACCTAAAAGCTGGTTTAATATACAAAAATAAAAAGCCAGAATAAGATTATTAGAAAGTCTCTGACCTGACCTGACCTCATTGAGGAGTATAAGGATAGTAGGAGTGAATATTTGAGAATTCGAAAATTGGTCATGGCATAGTTGCTAAAAGCTGCCTTAATATAATAAAATAATATAAGTTATATTTATTCTTCGACACTGTCAAAATTTACGGATTTTCTCCTGTGTAAGAAAGTTTTCTCAATATGAAACGACAGATTATTTTTAACAGATTTGATGCAATTTTAAGCCTTGTTGAGTCTAATTCGAAGAATAAAATGTTGTATTTAACTCTATTCAAATAGAGCGTCCGATTTACACTCAACCTCGTTAATAAATAACTATTAAATTGTATTTTGTTACATTTTTAAAAAGTAGTTACCGTAAGTCGTATTGGTGGCCTCAGTCGTTGGCGAAGGCATCGTAGAATTGGTAATAATTGTGGATGGTTCGGTTGTGGTGGTACTGGTAGTAGTAGTCGTTGTGGCGGCTTGTCTGACTATTACAATTTCAGTGTTTGGGTTAAATTTTTCAGTGCTTGTTTCAATTTCCACTGAGACTTCGTTTCGTGTTGGTACTTTGGTTACTCGTCTTGTGGGACGTCTCCGCTTATTGAAAAACCTGGTTGTTGTTTCAAACGAATCGTAATATTCGTCATCATAGTACTGTTCAGAAGAATGTCTGTTTACTTGTGGCCGTCGTCTCCTGTTCGGTTGGTACCGTTCAGTATAGTCCTCGTAACTGTCGTAATATTCAGGAGGTGGTGTTGTTGTTCTGCGACGTCTTTGCGGATATTTGTTACGTCTTGTTGGACCTCTTCTTCTGCTTCTTTGAGTCGGTTTTCTGTTCGTTTTACGATTAGATTCTGCAGTTTCTGGTTCTTCAGTCGTAACAGTCGTTGTACTTATCTCCGGAACAACAGTTGTTGTTTCTTTAGATTGCTTATGCACGTTGTTAGATTCAGCAGGGATTAAATTTTCGTAATTATTAGGATCTTGGGTCGGATAAGTATAATCGTCTCGATAGTCATTATCATACCCTGCCAGTAATTGCTCACTACTTACAAAGGGAGCAGCTGTTGTTAAGGTAGGGTAAGTCTGATAGGAGGGATTTTTGACCGGGTACCAATGAGGATTATAAGAGTGATAGTTGTAGTTTGCTAAAGGTTTATAAGAGGGCAACCACGGACTTGGATCGTAAGTCAGATGAAACGGGAAATAAGACTCGTATTTAGCCGCCACAACTTTTGCAAATAAATTCACCAAAAACAGTCCCATCAAAGGGCCTAAAGTACGCCCTTGAGTTTCCACCATATTTTCGGGCACTAAAAATTTTTCTTACTTCTTTAAAATACCAAACTAATACTCACTACTGTTCGCGGTCGAATTAAATACTGTTGAATCTTTCATCGTTTCGACTCTCAGACTGAAAAATTTCCCAGTTATTATTCACAGGAGAAAGTGACAATTATGTGGGTATTTTTTAATTGCTACCCTCATGAAAATTATCTAAAAAAAAAGGCGTTCATGGATTTAGAAATTGAAGATGTTGTGCGGCGCCATCTAACGAAGCTTTGTGAAAGTGCAATGGAAAGGAGAGAATCGTATTGTGCTGCCCTCTAAAAATCAATACACCACACATAGAAAGTAACACCATTCAAAATGCATCTATCTAGTTATCAATTAAAAGGTGACCAAACGTACTGCTTTAGATTAGATCATAGCTTTTTTTCTCCTGTTCTATGTTTTAGGATTTTGCCACAAAAATGAAACGCAAAAAATTCTTTTAAATAACCGACTTCTTGTTGATCATTAAAAAATTTAGAAACACGTACCGTCCACTCGTAACGACACATTCAATTTTAGTTTGACTTGCATAAAATTGAGGTATGAGGTATGTGTTTATTATACGAGAAATATATTGTATAATAATAATAGATTTATTGCCATCAATAAATAATACATGGCGCGTCATATAATTATGTACATGTAAGTGTATATGGGACAATACATACATTTATTTTAAATCTGGAGGGTTATCCAGGAACTCTTGGATAGAATAATAACTCATTTCTAATAGTGCGTCCTTTACCTTCTTCTCAAACAGAGCCGGAGCTAGTCTCTTCATCGGGTCCTGAAGCTTGTTATAAAGCTTCGGGCCCCAATGGTCAATGCTGTGCTGTGACACTTTAAGCCGATGGTACGGTGTTGAGAGCGCGTCAGCGTGTCTTGTGTTATGCTCGTGATATGAGCCATTCTTGATGAACTCGTGGAGGTGGTTGTGGACGTACCTCAGACAGCTCAATATGTACGCGGAAGGGATGGTAAGAATTTGTTGTTGTTTGAAGGCTGGGCGGCAGCTTTCCCGATAGTTCATTTGGCACAGGATTCTGATTGCTTTCTTTTGCAGGACGAAGATCTTGTCAGCATCTGATGAAGTACCCCATAGAAGTATACCATAGGTGGCTTTGCTGTGGAAGTTAGCAAAGTATGTCACCCTTGCAGCTTGGGGAGTTGAGATATTCTTGATTCTTCTGATACTGAATAAAGCTGATGCTAGGTTTTTGCAGGTTTCCTGAATGTGGTCCTTCCAAGATGCTTTGCTATTTAGGTAAAATCCCAAGAATTTTACCGATGTGACGTTGGTGGGTTTTGAAGATATAAATAGTTCCTGAGTCTTGTCTCCATTGAGTTTCAGTTTATTTGCTGTGAACCATTCATTGGCATCTTCAAGGATTTTTCTCATTTTTGGTTTTAGCGTATCCTCTGTTTCTTCTTTGATGCAGAAGGAAGTGTCGTCCGCATATAGACACTGTCCATCCACTCTCATATTGATAGGCAAGTCATTTACATAGATTATAAATAGCAGTGGACCGAGGATTGATCCCTGGGGCACTCCACACCTTGTTGGCAGAGGCTTTGACCATTTTTCATTCCATTTTACTATCTGGGTTCTATTTTCAAGGTAGGACTTAAAAATTTCTTGCGTGATCCCTCGTATCCCATAGTGTTGTAATTTTTGTAGAATCAACTTGTGTGGCAGGGTGTCAAACGCTTTGCTTAGATCGCACATCGCTACTTCTACCATTTCTCGGTTATCTAGGGCTCTTGTTATTTTCTTGTATAGATCCAATGCTGCAGTAATGGTTGATCTACCACTTCTATAGCCATGTTGTGACTCACTAAATAAGTCATTTTGCTCAAGATACTTCATTAAACGATTCTTCAGAGCAGCCTCGAAGACTTTTGAAATTGTAGGTAGAATAGAGATTGGTCTAAATTTGTTGATGTTTTCTACTTCGCCTTTTTCTTTTGGAACCGGAATAATTTTTGCCACCTTTAACTCGTCAGGAAAGTATCCTTCAATAAAACTTTTGTTTATGAGCATAGTAAGTGGATTTGTAATTTCTAGGAGTATTTCTTTCAAAAATGACGTAGACATATCGTACACATCTTTGGAGTTTTTGCATTTTAAGGATCTTATCAGTCTTGTGACCTCTTCTTCACTAACAGGCGCTAACCAAAACGATTTTGCATTGCTTTTACACGCCTTGAGGAAATCACAAGGATCTTTGTCGATTTTTTTTATACTGTCTGACGTTTTCTCTCCTATCGTGGCAAAGTAGAGATTGAGTTCGTCGGCATTCAATTTGCATTCTTTGGTATTGCTTGTCTTCGTTTTTGTATTGATGATTTTCCAAATGGCTTTTTGCTTATTATCAGCATTGTTTAGGATATAAGCGTTGTAGTTTCTGTGGTTTTCTTCAATTTCTTGGAAGTAGCTGCGTTTATATGACTTGAAGACCTCAGCTGATTGTTGGCTTTTCTCAACTCTTGCTATTGTTTGTAGAGCTTCTAGTGTATTTTTCATACTCATGATTTTTTTACTAATCCACGTAGGTCTCTTATTGAATTTTGGTTTATTAATTTTTTCTTTTCTAGGGAAGAATTTGTCAAAGGCAGCTGTCAGAGTTGTATGGAAGACAGTGTAGGCCTCTTTTGCATTACGGTGTTTGAAGACACGAGCCCACTCAATTCCGGTTAAGTACTCCTTAAAGTAGTAAGTATTCTGTTCATTTATTCTTCTGTATATATGTTTTTCTGGTTTTCTAGGTTCTTGCACTGGGTTCTTAATCTTCAGGACTTGACAGTAGTGATCAGACATGCACCAACTTTTTGTCTCTTTTGAGAAGATTTCTTCTATGTTAATATTTGAAAATATATTATCTATGCAGCTAGAAGAAGTTTCAGTTGTTCTAGATGCCTCTCTCATTAGTGGTTGCATACCATATGTTGGCGGAAAACAAAGTCAATGTATTTATTTAGAAAAGGAATATGCATTTAAAAATTGAATAATGTGTAACGAATACGTGCGAAATATCTGGCAAAATTACAAAAATGCTAAAAAGTTTTGTATCGTTTTTTAATAGCTCTTCAAGTAATCAGTTGTGAAAAGACAGATTTTGCTTAACGAGCATAATGTTTGACATAACGTCTAACGTGTGAGCGCAGCGAATTACTAAACAACAGAAAATTTTATTGTCCATTAATTCTGTATAATATTAGGTGTTTAGCAAAATTTCGCCAACAATTTTTGCATTTTTTAAGCGTTGGATCACATTATTAAGACAAAAGTACAGTTTTTGTAAAATGGGGCTAAAAAAACAATAACTTGAAGCGAAAATGATAAATTTTCGCCTGCGCTTTGAGAATTTCATTCAAGAGGCTAATACAAATCGAAAGTTAAGAGTAAAAAATTTTCCAATTGTTCTTCGTTATTGATAAAAATGTAAATAATTAGCTTTGTGCTGTCTTTTCAATTATTTGTATAACATAATTCATTAGTTGATGTTTTAGCGATGTTAAAAGTTTTTGAATAGTGACAAGTATTATTAATTTCCTTCGGCTTTATATGTTTAAAATGATACGATACCACTGCATTAGTTAGTGCATTCGTGATATTGTCGATATGTTAAAAGCTTGGTTTTAAATGAGATGTGTCTATGATAGCAGTGCCACTGCTAGGGCATATGCGAAAAAGTTTCAAAATCGCATTGTGGCATATTTTGTCACAATAAATATAGTAAATTAGCTTTTAATAAAATTTAATATCTCAATTTTAAATTTAAGGTTCTTGTCAATAACTCGATAACGAAGTCCATTTAGACAATTTTCCACTCTTATCTTTTGACTTGTTTTAGACTCCTGAAACAAATCCTAAATAAACGGACGTCAATTTTGAAACTCCCTTTATTATTTCATCATTTTTGCGTTATAATTAAAGTTTTTCATCCAAAAACGCAATAATTCAGCAAAAATTCGTCAAAAATTATGTAATAAACCAAACCCTGTCAAAAATGGTGTTATTTCTGTCTTTTTCAGATGCTATATGGAAAAACCCAACATTTTGACAAAAATAAACTAATAAACCGCCGAATTAGTTTCAAAATATGTTTACCTTTGTTTTTTTACCAACGACCATGTACATTTTCCAGTCAAACAAACGATTAGTTTACAAAATTTTCTTGTAAAATATTTAAAAAATCTTAATTTTATAGCGCTTATACACGCATTTAAAATAAAAACTCATTTTTTCGCGCGATTTTGTAAAAGGGAAGTGATATTTGTAAATTACGTCAAGTCAGGTCAGGTCAGGTCAAAATAGAGCAATTTTGCATTTTTTGAACATTTAGCCACATTATTAGGCTGAAAAAACTATACTTAGAATCGAAAATAATATAATTTTACTATTTTTGCGTTATAGTTTTTGGTTTTTCATTCAACCGCAATTGTTTAACAAAATTTTGTCAAAAAATCACCAAACCATGACAAAAAATTGTGTTATTTTTTACTTTTTCATGAGCTATATGAAAAGCTTTTCGTCCAAAAACCCAAAATTTTGCTAATGGTAAACCAAAAAATCGCCGAATCAAACATGTTATTTTTTTACAAAAGATCAAGTATACTTTTCACTCGAACAATCGACTATTTTTACATAATTTTGTTTATCGAGGTTTTAAACACGCATTTGAAATAAAAAACAATTTTTTGCGAGATTTTGTTAAACTTGAGAGACAAAAATGCAGCAAAGAGTCAAAATACAGCAAATTATTAAGTTGAAAACACAATTTTGTGAAATTTTATTAAACCCAGCTCAAAAAACCATAATCTGAATCGGTGGCATTCCATTTAGAAAGTTTTTCGTCCAAAAACGCTAAATTTTGATAATAATAAACGAAAAAATCTCCGGATTGGATAACAGAAAATATTGTTACTTTTGTTTATTTTTTTTAACATGTGTGTATCAAAAAATAGAAAAATGTAGAAAAAATCGTTGTCTTTTGAGCGCTTAAACAGACATTTGAAATAATAACTAAGAGAGAACTTATAACATTAAGCCAGGTCAGATCAGGTCAACAATTCAATAATTCCGGATATGTTTATTGTTTCTTATAACGGAACTAACGGAATTGTAGACCACCTTTGTGACCAAATATTGGACGTTAAATATTTGTTCATTGGAATAAATTATTTCGTTATTATTAAATTTAAATTGTTATTTTAAAAAGTATGTGATTACGCGCTTCTTCACTAAAACGTGGTATACTTTTTCTCCAGTTTCGGGATGATAATTTGAATATCGGAAATAAATACTAGACGTTGCATAAAGCAGTTGAATACAAAATTGCGTCGTAGGTTTCGTGCACAAATTACCTAATGAAATTTAAAAGATATTTTTATTAAGTAATGATATTATTTGCTGTCTTTAAAAATGTTTCATTTGTAGTTGAATTGCAATTTAAGAGAAATCGGCTTCTAAGATCTTTCACTGCGAATAAAATACTTGGCTGAAATATTATTCATCAGCAGCTTATTTTTAATAATCACTTCAAAGTAACAGGAAACTCTTAAATAAAAGACCTGATAGATCTCGGCAAATTGAGTTTTACTAATAAAATTAACCCTTCAATCAGGGGTATATCGAACCGGACGATTATTATAATGTAACTCTTTCGTCTCAAATACTCTCCTTTTGAGGCTGAAAGCTGTCGTCTCTAAAAGCTCAAAGATTGATTTTTCCTACATCTACTTATTATTACAGCAAGTTCGATGAAAATCTTTCGTCTTACTATGCATTTTTAACGCACAATAATGTATGTATAATGCTCGCTGAAAATAGAGACGCACCCTTATTATCTGCAAGGGCTCGATTCACCCCTATGATAGGATAGAATTTGAGATAAAAGGATTTCGCTCATTTCATTTCCACTTGAGGGTTATCCGGAAAAAGTAAACACCATCTCAAACCTAACTTTATATTTCATCACTAGTAACACAAATTGTGAAAGCAAAATGAGTTTACACGATATCTCGTCTTTGATAACTTATCTTTTATTATCTTTCAAATGAAAATATTTGAGTCACACCTAGTCGTGCGTTTACAATGGTCCATCCGAGTGAATTATTTCGAACAAATTCAAACGAGGAAAGAACTTTTTCGGCCCCGCGAAATGTAACGCTTGAGAATCAATTCGACTGCGGTTTAACAAATTTACCAATTTTGAACCGCTGTTGCAACTTGGAAAGACTAGCCACACCGAAAGTGTTCCTAGCATTTTTATCACTTGTTGGGTTTTTACAAGGGATCACAATTAAGTATTTCCGAGAAACTGCAAAATTCTGGGGAGACCATTACAATATTTCACAAAATAATATTGGTATGTATATGATCAGTGTTGCTAAAACTACTTAAAGTATAGTTAAGCTGAACTGCAACTACTTTTTTGACAGTGTAACTAAACTTATTTCAGTTTTTGTGATTATTAACTCAAAAATATTTTTTATAGATTTTCATCGTTTTTGTGTATGAAGACAGCTTTTCGCAACCACATTATGAGCCATTTTTGATTTTTCAAATATTCTCTCCACTTTACTATTTATACTATTCAGTTAGGTCAGGTCAGGTCAGCTCAGACTCTCTTCTACTCTTAATGACATACAGTGGAAACTCTATATCGCGAAAACTCGGTATGTCGAACGGATACTGACTAAAAAATGCACTGAAACTTTTAAAAAGTTTAAAAATAATGCAATGGTGAGCTTAATTTAGTAGTTTTTCTGCAAAAATGCTAAAAACTGCGTCAAATTGACTGTAGTTTAGATATTTTCTGTTATATTTAAACAAAAAAATATACAAATTTGGTGATTTTTGGAAGATTTATGGCGAAAGCCAGCAAACATGTCCATTTTCGGAGCCAAAAACGTACAGAAAGTTGTTTTAAAATTGAGGTTTCTTGATTTTGAATTTCTGGAGGCATGTTATTTTAGAATGGAAAAATTAATTACACGCTTGGAAAATTCCAAACCATTGTTTTTTGTTGTACCTTAATCAGTTGTTTTTGATAAATTTAATGAAAAATTAGAGATCAAATTGAAAAAAGTGCAAGAAAATGTTTTTCGACTTACTTTGCGGATTTTTCAGCTGATTTGTGAAAGATATTTGTTTTTTAAGCAAATAAATATAGAAAATATAGTTTGCAATAACGGCGCTAAATTATATAAACGTAACCACAACTGAATAGAAGTATAAATACTCTTTAATCAACTTTAAATTATATTAAAAAAAAGGTCGAAACCACTAAAAGACATAATAAACGTTACAGTGTAACACTTTTTTCTTGAATTTGAAGCTAAATGACTTGACAATGTCATTCCGAACAAGAAGAAAGAAAACTTCTATTTTTTTGAAATAGTAGTAATTCAAAATATTAGCACATTACTAACTTTTAACAATATTCTAAAACAAAAGTTTTACTAAATGTAGGTATATGGTCAAAAACTTTCCAGATCTAATTCAAACATCTAAGATAAAATTGGCCACCAGATATCGATTTTGTCTTTTTATGGTTAAATCAATCAAGAATTTGTAGTTTCGAAACTGTAAAGTCTGTATTAAGTTTGAGGTTTTTGCACGTTTTTTTGACAAAATTTGGAGAAATAATAAGTTTCTGAACAACGCTTTTAATTAAATTAAATTTTGGACGAAATTTTGCAAACAATTTCTTTTGACTAAAAATGTGCTGAAACGGTTTGAAATGGTAACAATTTTTACTTTTTGACCTAATTAAATATTTTTGATTTTGAGTTTTGCACATTAGGTGAGTTTCGGACCAAAAAATTTAATGGAACTTCGAATAAATTACAAAATTGTACAATGGTGAACTAAAAAAGGTGCTAAAATGAAAAAAAAAACGGTAAAACACTGTCATTGAAGTTTTTGGACTCAAGTTTTTCAGAATTTCTCGAAATTCGGTAATTTCAGATTGAAAAATCATCTTACACGCTTGGAAAATACCAGAACATTTTCTTCTTTATCTTAATTTGGTACTATTCTTGATAAAAATTCGTGAAAATCTTGACTACCAAATTAAAAAAATATTAAAACCCATGAAGAAAAACTTTTTTTTGCTTTTTGTGTTTGTCGACTTAATTTGATCGTTTTTGAACTGAATGGTGCAAAATGTTTGAGTGTTATGCTAATTGAAGCTGTTATAGTTTGTAATGTTGATTTAATTAAAAAAATAATAAAGATAACTTTCTTGATAAACTAAAAAATATTTGTAGCCAAAGGACTTGATTCCGAGAAAGATTATTAATTTGAACTGAAAAAAGAAAACTTAAAAGCAATATTCTATATCATATTAAAAAATAGACAAAATTAAATACTGTAATATTATATGTACAAACTTAATTAAATTAACACGATTGAAAAAGTAGTTAAATAATTAACAACATTGTATATGATATAAAAATATTGTGACATAACAACAAATTTCAGATTGGCTAATTTACACCAATGAATTTTTTGTTGGACTGTGCGCCTTGTTAGTGGCCTATTATGGTAACAGGATACACAGGATATCATGGATTGGCGGCTTAACAATTTTCCAAGCCATTTCATCCGGAATTTTAGTAATTCCCGAAGTTTATCGGAAGAATTACAACGAAACGAAAGAGATGCCAGGTGGGTTAATACTTTTATTTTTTACTAAAGTAATGTAGTCAAATATTGGTAAATAAAGATGGTCATAATTTCCTTGCGGGAGTTATGAATCCTCCAAGTAGTTTTCTTTAATCATTCAACTCATTACTTCGTGTGTATAGTGTTTGCTTCGTTTTATGCAATTTGTTTGAAATCTTACTTTTTTAACTCATGTTTATAAAGCCACAATTTTTTTATAGAGAATTGTCGGTACTCGCAAAAACGCCAAAAATTAACAAAAAACTTTATTTTTGTAGAAATTTTTTTTAGTAAGAAATAAAATTATTTATCTATCACGAAAATTATTGGATGTTGATAACCCTGGGCCTAGCGGCCCTTTAGACAGTAAACCCATTGCCCACGTTCATAAAGACTCTTATAATTCCCTTGGTATAAATAACTATTAATAAAACAGAATTATAATTCCAATTTTAGGTCCTACTCTGTGTTCAAAAAATGGAACGACACTAGGTTCAGAAATAATTGATCAAATTGAAACCAATTACATTGCACTGGTGATTTTGTGTGTTTTCCAAATGTTCTTTGCCATGGTTTCGGTTTCATTTATATCACATGGGATTACTTATTTGGACGATAACACCTCATACAGGACTAGCCCACGCTATATAGCAATAGCATTAGCTTGTAAGGAATTAGGACAACAAGCTGGACTATATCTGTCTTGGATTCCAACCGTATCAACGATCAGTCAAATTTTTGTTCATCCAGGTATAAATAATCTTGATAATTTTTGACTACAAGTGCTTTTTTTTAGTTTGGCTTTCTATAGCTTCAGTGACTTTTGTGTCAGGTGTTTTAATTTCAATGTTCCCAAAATACATGCCTTCAACCTTGATAAGAGCAATGTCAGCTTCGATTGTTGATCTTGCATCTGGGCACCAAACCGTTCGGCGAAAACCAACCAATGATGGGTTTTTCAAAACGCTTTTTCGCCTACTAAAAAACCCAATTTTAATGGTCAATATCTCAAGCATTATGATAATGGAGTCGGGACTTATCAATTTCAATATTTTTGAGAAATATTTTAATCAATCCCGTTTCCAAATTTCTTACGACAATGATACGTCCTACACCCAGATAACGACAAACATATTGAAACAACCTCTGGTGGCAGTATCTATGATTGCCTGCGGACTGCTAACTGCCAAAGCTAAACATTCAAGATCTTTGGCCAAATGGAACATCGCTGCAATTATACTTGTTGTACTATTCTTCGGAAGTACGGCCTTTTTGAAGTGTAATCCCACGACCAAATATGAGGATCTTCTGGATAAAAATATGTGTAAAAGATGTAACTGCACTTTTGATAGTTTCGAACCGGTTTGTATCGAAGATAAGACATATTATTCCCCCTGCTGTGCTGGTTGTAAGGGTGTCACAACTATGAATTCCAGAAAGGTATTTTTTGGTTTTACTAAATTGAAAACAAAACAAAAATAAATTTGAAACAAAAATGTTTCATTTTTTATTTCTCATACAGTGTTCTCATTTTAAAACTGGAATTTTTACAGTATCTCACAAACTAATAATGTGCATGTGAATTTTTCAAAATTAAATTAATTAATATTGAGTCACAGAACAATCATATTTTTTAAATATTTTTATTGACATTCTGAAATCAACGATGCTTGAATTTTGTTTTCTGTAAGAATTACTTAGAAAATATATTGTAGCAAGTCTCAAAAAAAGCTCCCAAAATGTTTATTGATTGTACACCTCACATTTAATTTTTGCACAAAACAGCATACCTAATATCCGACTGATAAATTTTAATAATAATTAGGTATAACAAATGTATGCTAATTTTGAATTAGTTTAATCCTGGATTAAACTTTAATTCGGCTTTTGTAAACCGGTCCTAAATTACTTATTCATAAAGAGAAACATAAAGTAATTTAACAACAAATGCTGATTATTGTATGGTTGTTAGTTTTTGAGATACCTACAGTAAAAATATACTTTAACAGACTCACACCCTGCATATTTTCAAACAACGATAAGGACTCACCAGTTGTTAATTTAAAATTTTAAACAGCACTCTGTATTTCTGCAACTTTTTGTTTCATATTTTTTTGTGTTCGTCTTGTTTGTGTTCATTATCTCCATCCTGTACTTTTATCGTTAAATCATTATTCTTATTTTTTAGAAACATTAAAACAAATTTCCATATTTAAATGTTTTTTGACCTACCTGTGGAGTGTAATCTTCAAAAACAAAAATTACAGGTTTAATTATGTTCCAGATTTTCACAAGTTGCATCGCGGGAATGAAAGCTGACGAAGGTCCATGTAATCAAAGTGAATGTGACTTGTTTTACGCCTTGTCTCAAGCCAATCGAGTCATTACAACAGCATTACTCGCATCAACGATTATAACAAATATTATAATTAACATGAGATGCATTTTACCACGGGATAAGGCAATGGCGTTAGGTCTTGAAGCGACTTTTTCAAGTCTAGTTCCTTATTTACCCGTGAAAGCAATCTACGGAGCTGTGGCAGGTTTGTATCGTCAAATGTTTTCTTGTTGTCTTATTATTTTTTTAGAACACTACTGTATTTATCGTGAAAATAATGTTTGCAAGCTATACTCGAAAAGCTATGCCACGTTTTTATCCTTGTGTTCGATGGGTTTTATGATTCTTTCGTTACTTTTGGCAGTTGTTGTTTTAATTCTTTTGAAATTAACACCTCTGGATTATGTGGATGAAGATGAAGATGATGTTCCCGTTGAACTTGAAGAGGTGAACAGACCGGTTGAAGGAGATAGATTAATGGGAGAAGAGGGAACAGATGAAGTTGATTCGAGTGTCCCTCGAAAAACTGGTTCGGCAAATTCAGTCGAGAGTATGCCTGAGTCACTTCTAGACATGGAAAATGTTGGAGATGATCATGATTCGATCGATTCGGCTCCTCGGAATAGAATACTAGAGAGCAATTTATGATTGTATTTATTTACAAAGACTAATCAAACGACTCGAGAGGAGTTAAGCTAAATCTTCGAGTTCAAGTTCAATTTCTTCGTCAAATATTTTTAATCCTTTGACAAAAAACCAGACGCCAGCATCGAAGAGAGTTCCAATCAGAACGAATGTCGCAGCTGTGAAATTCATTGTGTATCTTAAGGTTTTTCCATTATATAACCAACAGTTTCCATTTCCGGTACAAGTCTTTCCCCACACCAGACAGGCCTTATCTGGAAAGAATTCCTAAAGTGACAACGTTCTATCGCTCTCTATTATTTGTCTTACCTAAGATTATTCCGAAAAGGATGGGTGAAGGAACGAAAGCACAAAGACTCATTAGCATCAAACCGAAACCCATCGCTACAGGTTTATCTTTCTCCTCTACACACCTGTAATTAATTAATTAATTTAAGAGATCTGTTAGTAGTATTTGCAATAAAAACTCACCTCACTGTGACTAAAAAATTCGATGCCCTCCCAGTCGCCCCACTGAGCTTCAGAACACAGACAACAATCAGAAAAATATAAAATTTCGATAAACAATCCACCGAGCAGTTTCCGGGAGTTGCAAACCCGCCTTCGTGCACTGTAGAATTAATATTTTTGTTCCGATTCGACAAAATGCAGGAACAATCGGAAAAAATCTCCGTGCCATTGATTTTCTTCGAATGTCTACAGCCAGCATGACACGCTGATATAAAAGTCGTTGTCCCGTCTTGCGAACACACAGGATTGTATTTTACGTAATCACAAAAGCAATGCGAATTACATTCAGTTACTGGATTTAATCTAAAACAAATGCTCTTTATTTACTAGCATGCTATAAATTCTCGCTAATTAACAGATAATCGGGTGCGTACTTGTGTTTGTTAGATAAATAGCGGATTATTTTCCACCGGGTGGAAGCGCTACTCAAAATCCATTTTGATTGAAATTTTCGTTCAGATAAATAATTTAAGTATTTACACTGTACATTTATACAGAGGCGGATTAAGCGCATTTAAAAAGCTAGTATATGTTAACGATATTCCAAACTGTGTCACTATAACTGCGTAAAACTTGCTAAAAATTGTAGAATGTTAAAGCTACGACTACATATGACATGTTGTGTCTAAAGTTCAAAATTTTAAAAAACTGTTGTCGGTATTTCTGCATTTGTATCTAAAAATTTTCGATTTTTTACTGACGTTTAATAAATCTTTTTTCAAAATAAATCAAAATTCGAAACTGCCAACTTATATTATTAAAATTACTAAAACTGTCTGACATGCTAGTCAAAAAAAAACAATTTTTATGACATTTTCCTTCAATAAATAAACATTCTTCGAATTTTATTTTGCAGCTCTGAAAACGGTTAGTATTATATATCTTCAAACATAATTCAAATGAAGTTTACATAAAAAAATTAAGGAAAAATCTTTGCAAATTTCAAACACAAGCATGTAGTTTGGTGCATTGTATTCTAAAATTCGTCACTTAATACAACACAACAAAATATTTTTGTATTCTTTGTTACGTAATTACCAAAATAATTTTTTTATAAAATTTAGCAAACGAAATGAGTTTTCAGCTAAAAAATGATCAACGATTCACTAAAACTAAAAGGGAAAAAATGATCTTTTTCGACTCAGTTATGATATTTTTTATTCTGAGAGTTTTGCGAACTGAAACCTTGGAAAATATCAAAAATAATTTAATGGTTACCTTAATTTCGTAGTTTTTTGCAAAAATGTTTGAAAAACGGCGCATGATTGAGGATAGTTTGGATATTTTTCTTTATTTTTCTTTTTCATTATTTATTTATTTTCTAAAAAATATAAAAAATACACAAATTTCGAGATTTTGTAGGAGATTTACGATGAAATTGGTCAAAATTTTGGATTTCTGAGACAAAAACTTAAAGAAAACCATTACAAGTGTAAAAAGTAATGTAATATTAAAATTGAAGTTTAATTTTTTATTTGTTTTTTTTTAATTTTTTATTTTTCATATCATATTTCTCAAAATATGTGAATTAATTAATTATTATTGACAGTAAAATGTAAAATAAAGGTAATTTCAGTAATTAATTTGTGTTTTAACCTGCAAAAGAACAAAAACGGTTTGAAAAGGGAAAAAACTGTTTTTTTCGACCCAATTTGATATTTTTTATTTTCGCAAAATAAAGCTTCTTATCGAAAAATGGAACATATTTTAACGAGTTAATAAATAGTACAATGGTGAACTTAATTTAGTACCTAATTTTAGTGGCAAAATGCTTGAAAAAGGCGCAAATCTGACAATACTTTGAATATATTTTATTATTTTTGGAGAAAAATACACAAATTTTGCGATTTTTTTTAAAGATTCATTCTAGAACATCGTCTACATTTGGTGTTTTTTGATAAAATTTGATTATCAAATTGAAAAATGTGCAAAAACCCTCGAAGAAAATGTTTTTTAACTTAATTTGGCGGCTTTTGAACTGATTTGTGCAAAAGATTTGCGTTTTAGGCAAATTAAAACACTTATCATCGCTTGTAATGTAGATTTAATTAAAAAATTCAGGTCAGGTCTGACAATACTTCTATAAAAAAGTAGAAATAAATAAAATATGACGTAAACACAAAGGATTGTAAGTACACGTAAACGTAATTCGTTAGAAATCAGAAAATAATGCAAAAGGTAAGCACATATAAAGGCTCTAAATTGTAAACGTAAGACCACAACTTAAGAAAAGTATAAAAGCGTTCAAGCAACGTGTTTATTGACTAGATATAAGAAAAAAACGTAAACATCAGAGTGTAATATAACTTAAAACCTAAACGTGAACCAAGAGATAACTTTCTTCATGAATTAAAAAAGCTATTTGGATACTTGATTATTTCATTCCGAACAAAAACTGAAGAAAATTTTTATTTTTTATTTCACTGTTTTTACAATATTTTACAAAGTTACAAAAAATACTAACATAAGCGTGTAATACACTACAATGTATGTCCTTTTGTGAATTTAATCGATTTTCTTTCGTTCGTTAATTTTATAATTGTATAAAAAAGTAATATTCTATATTTTTTGTGGCAACAGATACTTCGTAGTTCGTCTTATAGAGGTTCACCTTTATTTCATTTTTCATGGAATTTGGTTTAATTATTATTATTGTTAAAAAAATATCAAAGCTTTATGGATATTTTAATTTATCTTAATTGTTTTTTTTGGGGGGTGTTATAGCATCTAAGGGCCCCAAGTGAACCTAATTCGGCTCTGCATGTGTGGAACATGGCATTCCGAAGTGCATTAACAATAATTAGCAAGTTGCAAAGTCAACGCAGTGCGGTTGAATAATCAATTAAAGCTTGCTAAGTTGTGTTATGTACAAAGCCACGTCCTTATAGCGATTAATAATTACTCGGAAAATCACAATTTATTTTTTACCTCAAATGTGATTTAAAATTAATTATGAAGCATCCGAAATGATCGTAATTGTCAAAGTCATTAGCTATGGATTACGAAAATTATTAATATGATTATTGTTCCTTACTTACTCTCCGTTTGGTAGTAAAGGAGCTCTGTTGTCATTTTCAGCACATCCTAAGTAAGCATATGAAACAATACCAAGAACTGAAATCGCTCCAACAATTACGTTCCAAGCCGCTAAGTATCGTGCACGTGGCTTATACTTGGAAATAATAAGTCCTGACAATAGAATACCAATCGCAGAAAATACAAGACCAGCACTTCCTGTTATCAAACTAGAAGCAGACGCTGATTGACGATATTGCGTTTCTATATACTTTGGTAAAAAAATCCAATACGGCATGTAACCCAAAAAATAGAAAATTGCCGCAAAATTGTTCAACATCAGGGTTGGATTGGACACTAACCGTTTAAAAGTTACCAACATATCTGAAATTTGAATAATAGTTATTTACGTAATCATTTATAAAAAAAACTGGTTTTGTTTAACGAGCATAATGTTTGCCAAAACGAGTGAGCGCAATTGTGCAAATTAAGCGAGTTAAACAATGATAGTGCAAAATGTTTCCTAATTCCGTCGCAAATTTAAAATTGATTCCTGCAATATTGTTTCTTTAAATGAGTTAACGAGTTAAAGTCTGGCATTTGGTAACGGGATTAGGGATTGCATTTTCTTCCAACTTAACACATTCACCTCTAAAAGACGTTGGTAATTCGGGTTCAGGCTCACATTTCTTATTCTTTTTACATATTTGTTTCTTGAGTAACTCTCTTCGTACAGCTGCACGCGGAAGAGTTTTCGGAAACAGGGCTAGCAACGATGCAAATATGAAAATAACCAAGGCTAGAATTATCCAACCAAGCCACCAGGCCCCTAACCATCGCGGGTCGTTGTTGTCGATAATTGGGGTCAGACTTGGTGAAATGTACAATTTTAGGCAAATTGAAGCCAAACCGTAACCAACCGCTGGGCCCAACATTCGAATAAAGTATGAAAAACCTTAAAGAAAGGAATTAATTCCTAATAGCACAATATAAAACCGTAATTCACCAACCCAAGACACGGTTTATATAGCAGTTATCTAACCATGGTTATACGACGCTTGTTATTCTTGTGGTAATAGTGCAAATCAACTCAGATTATAATTCTTATTAGTTACATATTTAATGAGTTTTATTTATGTTTTTTTGTGTCTTTCGAGGTTGAAAATGAAATGTAATTTTAACAAATTTTTAATTACAATAGACTTATAAAAGTCTCATGATAGTAATATTATATTTTTTTGTTTTGATTTTGTTTAACGAGCAAAATGTTTGCCAAAACGATTGAGCGCAGCGAAATATCATTTACCGTGGACTGATCAGTGATCACTTGATCAGTCTGGCCTAATAGAACAATTAAATAACTTTTAACATTTTGTAAAAAATTTAGCATTTTAGTTTTTGTTATGTACCCCAAAGTTATAAGTTTTCATAACGCTTGTTTCTGTAAATAAACAGAAATTCTAAGTTATTATGAGTATTTCCAGATCTAGGGAGTTTTTAGTTAAACATGGTTGAAAATTCTGTAATTTGCTGGTAATATAGTGCATTCAGCAGTGATCTAACTTTGCAAATGCATCTACATTAAACTTTCGCCGAACCGAAAACAATTTCAGCTAACAGTTTAATAAAGTAGCAGTGGCGACATTTGAACATTTTGTGCACATAGAATCGTAATTTTAAATTGAAACCGAGTTATAAAATAGCAAGTTAGTTTAAAAAAATAATACTTTAATTACTAAAAACTGTAGTTTCTTTACAATTGACCAACACCTATCTTTCGGGAGAAAAAATAAACACGAAAACACTGACGAAATGGCCGTTATAATTTTTTAAATAAATATTAGTCAAAAATTTACCTAAAAAATAGGAATGGTTCTATAAGCGCAATATAATCTTTGCGTAATAACGGTTAGATAATTAAACATAAACGCTAGATATGAGCAGTTATTTAACCGCATTATAACCACGCGTAGATAATGGTTAGCTAAAAAAACATTACCGCAATATAACGAATTGTAAGATCGGTTAAACAACGATATATAACTGTTATAGAAGGGCAATTATATAACCGCAATATAATCACGCATAAATAACGTTTACATATACAACTGTTATAATTATGTAACTGTTACTTATATAATTGATAATATGTCTTAGTCAAAAAGTTATTTAATGTATCCACGCGTAAATAATGGTTAGCTAACGAAACAAAATCGTAATATAAGCAAGTTATATAACCACAATATAACTAACTACGCGTAGATAACGCGTAGATAACAGTTACATAACCGTGATATAATGGCTGTTATATAACTGCAATAAACCACGATTAAATATATAACTGTTACTTATCTAACCGTTGTATTACTGATAATAAATCCTAGTCAAAAAACTATCAAAGAGAAATGTAAGAATATAAGCGCAATATAACCATGTCTAGATAACGGTTAGATATATAACTGTTATATATAACTGATAATAAAACCTAGTCAAAAATCTATCTAAGAGAAAAGTAAAATAGGACCATAAACGGAATATAACATCGCGTATATGAAGCATAGATTACTCAACATAACCGCATTATAAGACAGATATAATGGCAGTTATTTAACCACAATATAAGCTAGATGTAAACGCAGTTTTACAACTGCAATATAACCACGCGTAGATAACGATTAGATAACGAGACATAACCGTAATATAAGGGCAATACGTAGATAACAGTTATATATATATATATATATATATATATATATATATATATATATAACTGTAATGTAACGGTTAGCTAAAAAACGTCACCTTGGAGATTTGTAACTACATTGAATGGGGTTATATTTTCGTTAAGTGTGCACTTAGGGTGGTTTTCAGATAATGATTAGTAGTGCGTTGTGCATTTCTTACTGAATAAAGCTGGTGTTTTGGATTTCTTGATGTTGTCGTCCATGTAGGAGACACCGAGAGTGTAGTAGAGTGATCCTCCGATTCCGGATATAAACTGAGCAATAAAGAGAATTAACTGAGGCGAATAATTCCCGCCTTCTATTTCGCAGTCAGATGTGGTCGAATTTTTGTGATGACATAAAGCTTTCTTTCGCAAAGGTTCCACAGAGGAATTGTGAGTTCGGTATTCCACGGTGAGCGTCAAAGCGTCGGATCCAGCGCCACAAAGAAAGTGAGGCAATGCTGTTAATAGACAAAAAAGGACCACAGTATACATCCCCAGAGCCATCCACCTCGGTCTATGTCCTCTCCCGGCGTAGTAACTCAGAATTACGGAGACAAATAACTGACTTAAGTCATTTCCAACCGTAATTATGCCTGTAACATAGAAAAATGAACGACTGAACAAAGTTCGATATTGTTTGGATGCCAGGAATACAGTGGAAACTTAAGTCGAATCATTAGGTTTGAAATTTTTGGACGTTTTTTTGACAAAGTTTAGCATCTTAATGTTTAAAAATAAACAACGGTTCACAGATTTTTGCAGACCATTTGTGTTCCAGGCTAAAAAGTGCCGAAACGCTTTGGAAAGGGAAAGAAATTTTGCAAGATAAGTGAGTTTCTGACCTGAAAATGCACTAAAGCCTTGAAAAAGTTTACAAATAATGCAATGGTGAGTTTAATTTAGTAGCTTTTGTGCAAAAATGTTTAGAAAACGGCGCAAATTTAGTATGGAGCCAGTGATTTAAATATTTCATTCCAAACAAAAAAAAAATTAAGAAAAACATTTTTTTGGAAAGTAATTATTTAAAATATTAGCAAATTTCTGTTTTTACAATATTTTAGAACAAAACTGCCTAATGGTAGATATATTTTTAAGAAAAAAGTTTTACTGAAACATCTAATTTACAATTGACCACCAGATACCAGAGTTTGTTTTTGCATGGTTAAATCAATAAAAAAATGTTGCTTTAGGACTGTGAAATTTTTGAAGTTTTTAGCTTAAAAATGAACGATTCATAAAATTTTGGACGAAATGTTGCAAAACATTTGTATTTCAGGCTGAAAAAGTGCTAAAATGGTTTGAATTTTTTTTTATTTCCAATTTCGCGAAATAGTTGAGTTTCTCACTGAAAAATTTAATAAAACTTTGAAAAATAGTATAATATAAAATATAAAATAGTACAACGGTGAATCTACTTTAATAGTTTTTGTGCAACAGTGCTAGAAAAATGGCGCAAATTGATGATAGACTGAATATTTTTCATATTCTTCACAAAAAATGTGTTTATTTTGAAGATCCATGATGAAATTCGGCAAAATTTTGAGTTTTTGAGTCAAAACCGTAAAAGAAAATAGTAAAACAATGTAATTTCAAATTTAAGGTTTTTGGACTAATTTTTTCTCGAATTTCGAACTGAAAAATCACGCTTGGAATATTTCAGAACACTGTCTTCTTTATCTTAATTTGGTACTTTTTGATAAAATTTGTTAAAAAATTTGGGTGTTAAGAAGTGCTAAAACGCTTGAAGATACCTAATGTTTTTTTTTTCAATCTACTTTGCTGTTTTGAACTGATTCGTACAAAATATTTGCGATTTTGGCTAACTAATGCAGTTATAGTTTGTAAAGGGACGCAAACGGAAGAGCGTGACATAACTGTAAACGTAAACGGGAACTATAAAATAATTAATAATTTGAATCAAAAAATATTTTGAGCCAAATGACTTGACTATTTCACTCCGAGAAAGAACTGATTTGAACTGAAAAAAGAACTTTTATAGTATTAGCAAATTACTTTCTTTTTACAATATCTTACAAAAGAAAAAATACTACAAATTTATGTTTATTCATGTATTTTGTGAATTTAATCGATTTTCTTTAGTTTATTAATTTTATAATTGTCAAATAAAACTATCTCGAATTTTGTTGAGACAACAGGTACTTCGACTTATAGAGGTTCCACTGTACACACTAAAAGCAAATCGTCTCTTTAATAATAGAATTAGCGGTCGGCTCATGGTTGAACATTAAATACTTTAAGGAGATTTTGATAAAACATTTGGTTTTCGGTGTGCAAATTTGACAGTTTCATTATTCGTTTCAAAAAATATCTTACTGAAATTGTGTGATCATAATTCAAACATTAAGCACGTTAAATGTAGGAAGCCACACAGTCATGCAATCACTTATTTTACCAACCTGTCGTCCTGCTCGGTATTTTAAATCGTTTTTCCAGTGTTGTAATAGTACCATTAAAATAGGCATACGCTGCTGAAAATACGCATCCGAGTAATCCATACAGGAACACATAGGCTTTCTTATTGGCGAATCTTTGGAGCCAAGGTCCTTTCAAAACCCAAATACCACAAGTGGTGTCTTCGGTTAATCTAACGTCAAATATACGCTTATTGTTTCTGTCAGGTATCTTTCGATGTTTTCCATTGAGATCATCATGATTTGACTCCATCATTCTTAAGAAAATACAACACAGTCACTTGAACCTTAATAACTAAGGACATTACTATCAAGTGACATCTACAATAATAAAAACAATGTTAAATAAATTACCGGCCTGAACATGACTCTCTTTAACTTTACCAATTTATTAATTAGTTTAATGATTTGCGAGCATTACATTAAATTGTTTTTTACTAACCTTTTATTGATGTAATAATTCTTCTGTCGGTTGTCCGCAACGTTTACAAACAACACTATTTTATCACAGTAAGGCACTAAGTAGTTCGCTAGTTTAGAGGGTCTATTCATTCATCAACATTGTGGTCAATCAGCGCTGCTCTATCGTGCAGTCAAGACGTAAGAAACTTACTTTCATTACATTATTCAATTATTTTCAGCTTTCGTCTATTTATACATCGCCTAACTTCAACTGTAATTAAACTCTTTATTTGTTTGATTTTATTAAGGGTAAGACAGGGTGTTCTTGTTTAATTAACTTTACTTGCACAAATGTGGCACAATTCTTTTTTTAATCCTTAAAACACTTGTATTTAAAATCGTCATTGTTATTTAACGGATAAAAACCAATTTTATCTCGTTCGAGATTTATTTTTGTTTTCGAATTGACAAAATTATAACAAAATAATTTCATGGCATTGCTCCTGGAGTGTTTTTGTAAAATTACTAGGATAATTAAAGATGAAGAATTTGAAAATAATTATTTACGAACCAAGTGCGAGAAGACATTTTTCGCACATGAGCGCATTATTTGAACAAGAGTGAGGAACGAATGAGAGCTACATTTGCGCGAATGCGCCTAAAATATGCAAAAAGCAATGGTCTTTTCGAGGGTTGTGAAAATAATTTAAGTTTGTAATAACAAAATCTGGTTTACAAGAAACCATTTTCCCACTTTGGATGTAGAAAATATCGAAAGAATAAAAATAAAATCGCTATGTTGATTGACAGTTGACCTTTTTATATTTTATTTTCTTCTTTTTTAAATTTTTTTATACCTACTAGAAAGACTGAAACTAATCAAAAATGTCAGTTGTCATTCACAAAAATTAAAAAGTGACGTCATTACTCAAAGACGAATGAAGTTAAAAATGTTATTATGGCATCAAAATGTAGTATTTATAATAATAAAATTGACCAGTTCAAAGATTTTTTTGAAAAATGATTTAAAACAAAGATTATGTAAGTTTGAGCGTTACTGTTGGTTCAGTCTGTAATTTGGAAATATTGCTTAATCTTATACTTAATACCAATATAAAGATCAATCTGATAAAGACTTCATCTAGAAACGGCTTTAAAGCAGAATTTTAGAAAAAATTAATAGAGTAAAGAAACAATACTAAATAATAATCATGAAAAATTCTAAACTCCTAAAGAAGAATTCCGAAAAGATACGCAGAGTGGAATCTAAAAAAAACTTGTAGAATTATGTAAAATAAGTGTTTATAATACAATTTTAAATACCGTCTTTAAAATAATTTTAAAGAAGTATTTAAAGAACAACTGTTAAAAGAGCCTAAAGATGTATTTATAAAATAATGTAAAGAAAAGTCCAAATTTTAGATCTTGAGACAGAATTTTCAAAAAAATGAAGAGAACAATACAACAGAAATAAACTAAAAAAATCAAAACTTGCAGAAATGTAGCACAATTTGTTTACAACTAGTTTGTTGGATTTTTAGTACTTAAAAGTTAGTATTTAAAAGTTTTGACTAAAATTGTCAAACTTATCAATGTGTTTAATGTAGAAAATTCTGAATTCATAGTATTAATATTTTCAATAGACAAAAAAAAACAAAACAGAAAAATATGGTATCACTCTCAAAGGTTGTCTGTGTTTTGTGTTTTTGTAAAATAATGTCTTCTTTTTTAAGTTGTTGTTTTTATCATTATATAAAAATTTTTCACTCTTCTCTTTGTTCTTCACTGTAATTATTTGTTTATTTTCTCTTTTGTTTAATTTTTTTTATTCTTTTGTAAATTGAGTTGAGCAGTATTCGGCTAGACGCTATAGACTTTGCCCCACAGAGCTTGTATGTTTTTTTACTTATTTATTCAAGGAAGGTTCCATCTATGGCTTTAGAGAAAAATCTAAAGTGAAGAAACAGTGTCAAAAGATTATTAACAAAAATTCTAAACCTTTGAAAAAGAATTTTGGAGAGATACAAAAGAGAATTTGAAGAATGATATAAAAGATGTGTATAAAATAATTTTAAAATAATTCTAAAGCTGAATTTAGAGAACAATTTATAAATGTGTTTAAAGATGGATTTATAAAATAATTTATAGAAGAGTCCAGATTTCAGATCTCAGATCTTGAGACAGATGAATTTTCGGAAAAATCAATTGAAAAGTGCAGAAATAATGCTAAATAATAATGTGGAAAAATTCTAAACTTACACAAATGTAGCACAATCTGTTTTTTTTAATCCTTAAAACAGTTGTATTTAAAAGTTTTGACTAAAATGGTCCGAATCGTCAATGTGTTTAAAATGTAGAAAAGCTAATTTTACTTTACCGGATTCCTTTTTGTTTTGAATTAACAAAATAATAACAAAAAATTGGTGGTATCACTCTTGAAGGATTGTTTGTGTTTAGTGTAGGGCCATTTTTGAAACGCAAAATAACAGTTAATTTGAACACGTGCAAAATCCATTACAATGGCCTTTGATGAACCGATTTTTGTACAGAAGCGTAATTATCGCAAATTGCAAACATATGCTTATCAAATATCAGGAAAATCTTTGGACCGGCGGCAACTTTAGCAACTCACTACTTTACTAACTGTGAAAGTACTCAACCACTTTAAATAATCCTGTCAGGAGAGCTGGTGCCGAGGTGTCGGGGTCAGGTCATCAATTTTAGTTAAGACAACGTCTGAAAAATAAAATGGGGGTGTGAGTAATCCAGTCCATCAGAGTGAGACGTCCACAATCGCCATTTGTGAACCAATAAATGTAACAGTCGTTAACCCAAAATAATTATCCCAATCTACCATCAATAAAATATGTAATTCGAATAGAATCGGTTGAGCTCTGTCCAAGGGGTTCAAAAGGTTAACAGTCGCAGTCCTGGTCAATAGGACTCCAGGAGCATAGGGGAAACCAGGCAAAGGGTTACCCCTTTGCTCATAGATACCATCCAGCCCGCTTGTCTCTGGATCAGCAGCAATCGAGAGACCACCTCGCGGTTCTGACGTGCAATAGGCAACGCTGCCTTGTCATCCACCACTTGTCTTAGGTTGTGCAATGAGTACCCCGGTAATATCCGTCCAGCGTCTACTTCGAGACCCGCAGGTCATTCAACACCAAGCGTGCAATGGATATTATGTTCATGGTACTCGCCTATGACCAACATAAAAAGGGGGCGGTTCCGGGCAGTGCAATGATCACCTTTTTGGCCAACCTGCTCAGCTGCTAATCAAACATAGCCCTAAGCGTGCAATGGAGGCCCTCTTCATAGTGCAGGTGGTGAACAAGTCCCTATAAACCTCATGGCCGCAGCCGTATCTCAGGGGCGGTTCCGGGCAGTGCAATGAACACCTTTTTGGCTAACCTGCTCAACTGCTAATCACACATAGCCCTGAGCGTGCAATGGAAGCCCTCTTCATAGTGCAGGTGGTGAACAAGTCCCTTAACCTCATAGCCGAAGCCGTCTCACGGACCAACGAGCAAGTGCAATGATCACCTTCCAGCGCTCTCCCCACGACCTATTCTGCAACCTAGACCTGGGGGTGCAATGAACGCGGCTGCCTAGTGATCCCCCGCGTCCACAAATAAACATAAACCAGACCTGGAGGCCTCGCGACGCCGCGACCCTCCAGCGTCCCCTGTTGGGTTAATCTCGGCGTGCAATGGGCATTTTCGAGCGCCGCCCCGCCTCAAGCTTAACCGTGGATTAATTAAGGATAGACAGACTAACAAAGTTTAGCTCGACATGTCGGGGCTCAACTCAATCTTATTCATAGTTCGTCAACTCTCAATTCAATATCATTCTCATCAAATATCACCAACTTTAGTATCAACCAATTAAATAAACTATCAACTGATGAATAGCGCATTAATTCAACTTCAGTTTGATATTGTACTCAATACTCACGCAGGTTTCTGATGAACGTTATCAACAATTATAAAATCAACACCGCAGCAATTAAAATAATGATTGAACGACTCACCCTACCGTTGATATGGTAATTATCATAAATCTCTACACCTTATTGGATTGAAAAACCTCACACACCAACAAACTGGGATTACTCAGTGATAACTCACCTTGATTCACTTAAGCAATTACTTTAAGTCACTCTAACTTGGAACTGACTCTAGCTCACACTACCTCTCTAAAGTGTGGGTGAAAACTAAAAACTCATATGCAAAATTGCATATTCGAAGGCGTCTTTCTCACGGTCGACTTGGGGTGGTCTGCTTGTCACCCTGACTAGCTAATAAATTAGGCTCAAGTGTTTATGTTTCTCGAAATAAAAGTCTCGGGGTCTTTTCGGAGCTTTACTGACTAATTACCCTAATTATCTACATGCTAATCTATGACGAAAAGTAAAAAAACCACAAATTACCATTAAATTAAAATATAAAATTAAAAAAAATTATGACCGCTCGGACTTCATCCTACAACTTCGGCCATCCTGCAATTCACCTCGTCCCGAGGTGACATTACTCGTCTGTCACTTCCGGGTCCTCGTCAGATGGGACAATCTCGTCTTCCCCACTTTCGCTGTCGGTGTCATCTGACACTCCTCCTGGCACGCGCCATGGTCGCATCCGATCGACAGCAACTACGCGTTCGTAATTGGTCTTTTTCGAAGTTCTGTGTGACCCTTTCATGTCGGTTACGACGTAGCGATCATTAGGTAATACTGTTTTTACCACCATCGGGCCGCTGTAAGGGGGTATTAATTTTCGGCTGGTACCTGTGTTTGAAGCGACGTTCTTTTCCACCAACACTAGGTCACCCTGTTTGTAGCGCCGTGGTCGTTTTCGTCGCTTGTCAAAATTCTTTTTCTGATTATCTTGTGCCTGGGACATCTTTGCGAGTGCTTCCTCTCGAGTAGCTACTAAATCCTCTACAACGGAAGATACTTGGGTGATTTCATCGCGAAGTACGACATCAGTTCCGTTGCGCGGTACATATCCTAGTAACAATTGGGATGGTGTTTTCCGGGTGGACTTATTTGCAACGTTATTAATTGCAAACTGCACATTCCTGATGTGCTCGTCCCACCGTTCCTCCTCAAGTGTCGAAGATAAAAGGGCCGCTAAAATCGTCCGATTTAGGCGCTCAACTTGGCCGTTCGCCCTTGGCGTCGCGACTGCGTTCATCACGTGACGAATATTATTTTGTCGGCAAAATTGTTTGAAGCGTTTTGAAGTAAAACAGCTTCCTTGATCTGATATTAAAATCTTTGGTTTGCCATACGTGGCGAAAATATCACGGAAATATTCGGTTACGTATTTTACTTTGGTCGACTTGACTGCACGGAGAAAAACGAATTTTGTAAACGCGTCGATTCCGGCGATGATGTGCGTGTGACCTCGACGACTTTTGGGGAATGGTCCTAAATGATCAACATGGAACACATTTAGCGGTTCCGCGGTCTTCTTGATGGGATGAAGAAACCCTTCTTTTCTACCCGATGCGCGCTTATTGTACAAACACGCAATGCAGCAAGCGGTGTATTGCTCTACGTACTTACGCATCCTAGGGAACCAATAATGCTCGCACAGTCGGGACAATGTCTTTTCCACCGCAAAATGCCCGAAATCGTCGTGTGCGGCTCGCACCACCTGGTGTCTCATCCCTCTAGGGACAACCCATTGGATTCCCCGCACGGTAATGCGATACACGCGTCCATCGCGTAGGGCGTAATTTTTATAAATCTTCCGTTCTTCGTCATTTGTCGGGGGTTTCGACAAAATTTGGCGGATGCGCTTTATTTTGTCGTCGGTTAGTTGCCCCGATAGGACCCAATCCGCCTCTTCGATGTGAAGTACTTCGCCGATTTCTCCCGATTCCACCGGATTTCTGCTTAACGCATCGACATGTTTCATACGATTTCCGGGTCTGTACTTCACCTCAAATGTAAATTCTTGCAGTTGGAGCCACCATCTGGCAATGCGCGGGATTATTTGTTTTTTAACGCTCGTCGCTCGTAATGCATTACAGTCGGTCACGACGGTAAATTTTATACCGAGCAGGTAAGATCGAAATTTCTTTAAGCTTTCCACGACGGCTAGTGTCTCGAGCTCGTACGAATGATATTTTTGCTCAGTATCGGTCGTTTGCCGGCTGTAGTACGCCACTGGATGTAATCGCTCGTCGGGTTGTTTTTGCAATAAAATTCCGGCCAGCCCTAACGCACTGGCGTCGGTGTGAACTCCGGTCTCTAGCTCGGCATTAAATAATACTAACGTCGGGCGCGTCACAAGTGCCGCCTGTAATTTGCGGAACGCTTCTTCCTCTTTGTCGCCCCAATTCCAGGCGGTACTTTTCTTCGTCAGATTTGTCAAAGGTTTAGCGATCAACGCGTAATCTTTGACGAAGTGACGGAAATATCCCGTCAACCCGATGAATTGTCTAATTTGGTGTACTGATTTCGGAGCGGTATATGCCTCTATGGCTTTGGTTTTATCTTGACCGGGTTTGATTTTTCCGTCCTCGATATCAAATCCCAAAAATGTCACGGAGGTCATCAGAAACGAACACTTTTTCAAGTTAAGTGTTAATCCTTCGCTTCTGAGAATCTCGAACACTTTTTGTAGATTTTGTAACGCTTCGTTGACGTCTTTTGCGTGTAAAAGGACGTCATCCAAATACACGGCGGCGTTTTCTCGCGCTGGTTTCAAAATCTTATTCATGAATCGCTGAAACGTTCGCGGCGCATTCGTCAGTCCGAATGGCACTCTGTTGTACTCATATTGACCGAAGGGGGTAACAAATGAAGTATACTTCTTCGACTCTTCACTTAGCGGGATTTGATGGTAACCCGACCGCAAATCGAGACTCGTGAAATACACGCCACCCTGCAGCCGATCAATTTGATCGTCCACTCGAGGTAGGGGATGGTTGTCCTTAACCGTTTGTGCATTTAACTTCCGGTAATCGATGCACAATCTTTGTTCGCCATTTTTCTTTTTGACTAATAATACCGGTGAGCAGTAATTTGACTCACTTTCTCTGACGATATTATTGTCCAAAAGCTCTTGCACAATATCTTTGACTGTGTCCTGCTCCGATCTCGCCATTCGATACGGCCGATAAGTGAAGGGTTTATCCTCGGAGAGCCTTATTTCCATTTCCGCCGATTTTGCACATCCGAGTTCATCTATCGTGAGTGCAAAACAATCTCGATAATCCATCAATAATCGAAAAAGGCGATCCCTTTCGTTCTCATTGATGGGCCCGACTTTTACCTGATCGAGCGGTAGATCGGTTGGGGGTGAGTTATTTACCCGCAAGACCATCTCAGTGGGTGGTTCTTCTTCAATGCAGGGCCAGGCCCTTGCAATTGTCTGTCCCTTTCTAAAGTTTAAATTGTTGTCCGATAGGTTGATACATGGTAAAAAGGCGGTATCATTTGCCTTGACGTGAATAATTGTACGCGGTAGACAGTATTCATGACCTTCTTGAGGTCTTATCGCAGCTTCAATGAGGACATCACCCTCATACTCGTCTCCGGAAACTGCAATATGACCGGCGTGATTTTGCGGGATGATGGTGTTTTGCGCGACTCGAAGTTTGATTTTTGATAATGCCGGTTCAGGTGTGATTTTTGACAGTGTTGATTCTGCGTCGGTTGCGATTATATTTAACGAGGTCTGGTCCTTTACGATGACAATGTGGGGCATCTCGGTGAAATTGCGACCGATTAGGACAGGTACTTCCTGGACAGAATTTGGGACCACGTGGGCCCGAACGGTTGCCGTTGCCCGATCAGCTGTTAGCTCGAAGGTCGTAGACCCTAACGTCGCAACAACCCCGTTCCCAAAAGCTTTTAGTGCGGTTTTTTGATTGGAATCGTGATCCAACCCTAATTTTTGAACCTCCGCTAAACGTATTGTGGTACATGAACTACCTAAATCTACATACGCCGTTGATTCTACACCGTTTATTAAGATTGATTTGTAATATTTTTGATTAGCCGGATCGCGCGTTTTGCTAGATAGTCATGCTACCGTCTTCGGGTCTTTGTTTTTCTTGTTGCAATATTTCTCCGTGTGACCGGTACCACGACAGTAGTTGCATCGCAGCTCCGATTTCCGGCTGTTTTCCGGTGCTGGCTTCCGGCACTGTCGGCGATAGTGCCCTTCTTTTCCGCAATCGTAGCAAACCGGCACCGAAGGCCGTTTCTCGTCGAATTGTCTTCCTCGGTGATGGGTTTTTGCCACCTGGGACGCTCGTGAGAACGACGAAGTGGTCGCTGTAGCTGGTCTCGGGAGCGCTTTTGTGTCGCTGATCGTCGCGAGGTATGCGAAAAGCGATTCCGGGGTTTGGTGATTGCCTGCTCTCGCGCCCGTTTTTTACAACGACGTCGTCAATGCCCCCGATTAAGCATGAAACGGCGTCGGTTCCTATGATGCGGCAAGCGTTTATGAGCGAAAGCTTTTCATAAAAGTACCGAGCGTAGCTTTCATCCCGACGTTTCTGCCGCTGCATCATTCTCGAGAGATCGTCATTGAAATCGCGAGTGGATGGGAACGCAGTCCTTAATTTTTCCTTCCATTCCGCCCAAGACATGTTTACGGAGGGTAACCCTTTGTACCACACCTCGGCGAGTCCCCGCAATTTCGCCAAAGCATAATAAATTGTGGCATCTTCCGTCCAACGGAAAATACCCCTTAACTCGTCCACCTTGCGACACCAGGCCTCGGCGCTTTGGTCGCGGTCCTCTGGGTTGAAGGGTGGTACCACCTCCTCCTTTGTGGCAAACGCGGTAGGGCGGTTGTTTGACCGCTCGAGAAAATCTGCCATCACTTCGGTGAGGCGGTCGATCGAAGAGACGGTTTGATCAGACCCGTCGGTGCTGCCTCTAACCCTTCGCGCGTTAATTGGCGATTCGCCACGAGTTTGCTTCCTCTTATTATTTCCGCTCATCTTATTAAAGAGAAACAAAACCCAAAAGTCAACAATTGTTTAAACAAAATCACCTCCGACACCTGCCAGCTGGATTATTTCTGTCGCCAATGTTATTTTAAGTTAATGGAAAAAGCACATTTAAAATGGCAATTTATTTGGGGGTGGTTTTAAGTGGTCATAAATTTGTCAAATTTTAACATGTGGTATGAGTTAGCCTGGCCAGACATGTGGTTGTGCGTCTTTGATCCCACTTCTGAAATAAATTATGTAGGGCCATTTTTGAAACGCAAAATAACAGTTAATTTGAACACGTGCAAAATCCATTACAATGGCCTTTGATGAACCGATTTTTGTACAGAAGCGTAATTATCGCAAATTGCAAACATATGCTTATCAAATATCAGGAAAATCTTTGGACCGGCGGCAACTTTAGCAACTCACTACTTTACTAACTGTGAAAGTACTCAACCACTTTAAATAATCCTGTCAGGAGAGCTGGTGCCGAGGTGTCGGGGTCAGGTCATCAATTTTAGTTAAGACAACGTCTGAAAAATAAAATGGGGGTGTGAGTAATCCAGTCCATCAGAGTGAGACGTCCACAATCGCCATTTGTGAACCAATAAATGTAACAGTCGTTAACCCAAAATAATTATGCCAATCTACCATCAATAAAATATGTAATTCGAATAGAATCGGTTGAGCTCTGTCCAAGGGGTTCAAAAGGTTAACAGTCGCAGTCCTGGTCAATAGGACTCCAGGAGCATAGGGGAAACCAGGCAAAGGGTTACCCCTTTGCTCATAGATACCATCCAGCCCGCTTGTCTCTGGATCAGCAGCAATCGAGAGACCACCTCGCGGTTCTGACGTGCAATAGGCAACGCTGCCTTGTCATCCACCACTTGTCTTAGGTTGTGCAATGAGTACCCCGGTAATATCCGTCCAGCGTCTACTTCGAGACCCGCAGGTCATTCAACACCAAGCGTGCAATGGATATTATGTTCATGGTACTCGCCTATGACCAACATAAAAAGGGGGCGGTTCCGGGCAGTGCAATGATCACCTTTTTGGCCAACCTGCTCAGCTGCTAATCAAACATAGCCCTAAGCGTGCAATGGAGGCCCTCTTCATAGTGCAGGTGGTGAACAAGTCCCTATAAACCTCATGGCCGCAGCCGTATCTCAGGGGCGGTTCCGGGCAGTGCAATGAACACCTTTTTGGCTAACCTGCTCAACTGCTAATCACACATAGCCCTGAGCGTGCAATGGAAGCCCTCTTCATAGTGCAGGTGGTGAACAAGTCCCTTAACCTCATAGCCGAAGCCGTCTCACGGACCAACGAGCAAGTGCAATGATCACCTTCCAGCGCTCTCCCCACGACCTATTCTGCAACCTAGACCTGGGGGTGCAATGAACGCGGCTGCCTAGTGATCCCCCGCGTCCACAAATAAACATAAACCAGACCTGGAGGCCTCGCGACGCCGCGACCCTCCAGCGTCCCCTGTTGGGTTAATCTCGGCGTGCAATGGGCATTTTCGAGCGCCGCCCCGCCTCAAGCTTAACCGTGGATTAATTAAGGATAGACAGACTAACAAAGTTTAGCTCGACATGTCGGGGCTCAACTCAATCTTATTCATAGTTCGTCAACTCTCAATTCAATATCATTCTCATCAAATATCACCAACTTTAGTATCAACCAATTAAATAAACTATCAACTGATGAATAGCGCATTAATTCAACTTCAGTTTGATATTGTACTCAATACTCACGCAGGTTTCTGATGAACGTTATCAACAATTATAAAATCAACACCGCAGCAATTAAAATAATGATTGAACGACTCACCCTACCGTTGATATGGTAATTATCATAAATCTCTACACCTTATTGGATTGAAAAACCTCACACACCAACAAACTGGGATTACTCAGTGATAACTCACCTTGATTCACTTAAGCAATTACTTTAAGTCACTCTAACTTGGAACTGACTCTAGCTCACACTACCTCTCTAAAGTGTGGGTGAAAACTAAAAACTCATATGCAAAATTGCATATTCGAAGGCGTCTTTCTCACGGTCGACTTGGGGTGGTCTGCTTGTCACCCTGACTAGCTAATAAATTAGGCTCAAGTGTTTATGTTTCTCGAAATAAAAGTCTCGGGGTCTTTTCGGAGCTTTACTGACTAATTACCCTAATTATCTACATGCTAATCTATGACGAAAAGTAAAAAAACCACAAATTACCATTAAATTAAAATATAAAATTAAAAAAAATTATGACCGCTCGGACTTCATCCTACATTAGTGTTTTTGTTTTTACGTAGTGGAGATAATTAAGGTGAAATATGTGGTAGTCAGGTTGGTGGAATTGAAGTGAGGAGGGATTGTTCGGATTCGGTGTGAAATTTAGGGTGAAAGAAGTAATTTGGTTGTTTTAAATTTGCGCAGTGTCGCGCACTTAAAAAGATATAAATTCGTTGTATCGAGGTTTACGTTGGGGTCTAAGGTAAGGCGTATTCTTAGGCTTTCAATAAAAGGGTGGAATCTAAGGAATTAAAAATAAATGGAAACTTTTTCCATAAGTCCCGTTAGATTACAAATAATGAAAGCTCGGCTCGCATTGCGTTTAGAGTTTTAATAGTCTTATGGCACATCGCGTGGAATTAGTCGGCATGGCAGAAGTATCTCGGTATCTCGGGAATATTTATTCGTTTTTCCAAACGACTCGGTCCGAGACAATGCCGGAGCTAAGGACGTCGAGGACGCGCTCGTGATTTCGCTTTAATCCTCGTATAATGGTTGTGTAATTCTTCCAACTCGGATCCGGCAACTCTTTCGCTGATCGTCTAATGTATTCAGAAAGCATTCCGGTTCGCGACCGTCGATTTGTTCCGGTTGCTTAATATTTTTAATAGTCTCGCATTTAGACGCCGTATCAGGGGTCGAGGATTAAAATGTAATAACTTCGCTGCACGCTGAAATTACATTTTTAATTTGAATAACTTATTTTTCGTGTTGATTTAAGCATTTGCGAGGCACTGAGCCTGCTAAGACGTGCCGTCGCGGTAAAAATTGCGATTCTCAACTAAAGCTAAATGTATAATGGTGAAGATTGGAGCTTAAAAATTATAATGGGCTGAAGGGGGCTAAATGATGACTAGGCCCTAGTCTGGACCTCCAAACTCTACTCCTGTCTCTGGACGGCTGGAATATCGGCTCGCCTGGAATCTGATCACGTCTTCCTCTTGATCCAGGCACGTAATGAAAAATTGCACGTTCGTTAGCGAAGGTGAACGAGTAAAACGACTCCCACCAACACTAAACGAGACCGCATCCTCCAGTCGGGTCCTCCCATCATTCATTGGAAAAATCCACTCCCCAATTTAACGACATTTAAATTATACCAGAAATAATAGATTTTTTTAATCGTAATAACAATAATAATAACTTCTTATTTCTATCAATTTATACAGATGTAGTAACAAGATTGATACGAAAAACATCAGTATTATACACAGAAATAACAATAACATAAAAATAATTTTAAGACATAAGTCAAAAAACCTGTCTATTATAGAATTCATTTAAAGTAAATGTTTCGAGATCCAAAATGTAGTCAAATATTTTATTTTTAAATAAATTTAAATTACAAGGTGTGCGTAGATGCACAGGTAAACTATTGTATAGTTTTATTCCTGCATAATGAGAATTTTTTTCCGTCAGTGTGAGTTTGTGTCTTGGATACTCTAAGTCTACTTTGTCTACTTTGCGAGTGTTGTTAGTGACATTAAATAGTAGATTCTGTTTAAAGAAAAATTAAAGTAATCTATATATGTATAAACCAGTTACTGTCAAATAGTTATTGCTTTTAAAGATGTTCCTACAAGTTTCATTATATTTTAAGTTAAACATAGTTCTCATGACTTGTTTTTGAGCAACAAATACTTTTGATATCTTTCCACTTTGTCCCCAAAATATTATACCGTAGCTTAGTAATGATTGAAAATTTGCGAAGTATATTATTCTTAGTTGTTCAATGTTAATGTATTTTTTTAAAACACGTATTGTAAAATGTACTGAGTTTAATTTTTTTAATAAATTACCCATATGATTAGTCCAGCTTAACTTATGGTCAATGCATATTCCCAGAAAATTAGTTTTCTCTATTAATTCAATTTCTTTAGATGATATTACAATTTTATTCGGTTTCTCTGTATTCTTTTGATTAGATATTGCAAAATGAATGCCGTAGGTTTTTTCAAAATTTGACACTAATTTATTTTCTTTAGTCCAGTTTATTACCTTATTCATGCATATCTTTGCTTCTTTCATTGTATCTGTCATATTTTCACCCCAAATTAATATGTTTGTGTCATCAGCAAAGTTAACTGTACTATTGTTGTCTGAGACTGTTACAATGTTTAATAGGTCGTTTATATAAATTACGAATAATAAAGGTCCTAGTATACTACCTTGAGGTACACCTTGTTTAATTAGAAGTTTATTTGATGTATATACAGTACTGTTTTTTGTTATTATGACCTGCTGATACCTATTATTAAGATAAGATGTGATAAACTTTAACATAATTCCTCTTATACCGTATTTCTTTAATTTACTTATTAGGATGTTATGATCTAGGCAATCAAAGGCTTTGGAGAAATCTAAGAAAATTCCAAGAACTACCTTTTTTTCTTCTAATTTATCTAACAGAGCATTAGTGAAGCTAAATATAGCTCAGTCAACAGATTTCCCTTTAATGTACCCGTGTTGGGATGAATACAGTAGCTGAAATTTCATTAAAAAGTTAGTAATTCTGGAAGATATAACAGTTTCAAAAATTTTAGAAAACTATGACAGCAGACTTATTGGCCTATTTATAATTATCAAAATGTATCTGATTAACAGTTTCTGTTGTCAACCAAGTTTCAGACAGACATAGTATATCTATGTTTTTTGAAATGAAATATTCTTGCAGTACATCCACTTTTTTCACTATAGATTGCACATTCACATAAAAAACAACTAACTCACTTAAGTCTCTTTTCTTGGTACTCTTTTCTATCATCGCTGCAATCTTTGTCGCGATTGAACCATACACATGTGACACAAAAACTATGTATTATATAAGGACTTTTTTGCGATCACATAATACAATTTGCTTATTGTTTTTACACATAAAATATGTTAAACATGAAGTGTAGGATAAAGTAATAACAAATACAAGGAGTAAACCGCAATTCAATTTTGTACACCAGATTTTCTTTTTCGCTTTGATTTCTGCTGATTGCATCAAGATTTTTCTATTTTTTCTAAGTGGTTTTCCTCTCATTAAAGAATCACGTACTGCAGATTTATTTGAAAACCAATTCTCTAATTTATATAGTATTAATAAAAAATATTAAACAAATGAATAATGTGTTTGTCATATCGAAATCGGAAGATGTAAGTTATTATAGATAGCTAAAATATCTTTTATCGATTTTGAAACACCGACTTCAAAATTAATCGCCAATTAAAATTAAATTAAAATTTGTTTACAATTAAACATGTGCTTAATTTTTGAAAACCAAGAACAATTTTTTTAGGTATTGTTGGCGTATTAGAACAACACTTAAGCATTGTTTGTTTCAGAATGTATTGAAAAATTCGTAATAAAAAATCAGCGATTAGATATTAATTAATTAATAATATAAGTGTTAGTGTTACTACTTTTAACTTTTAAGAGAATTTATGAAAAATTAACATGTTCAGAACAAAAAAATAATGCATTTAATAGTATACCTTGCTTTCTGTGTGATCTTTTTGACATACAGACAGAAAACACATACTTTTAGGAGACTCATCTTCTATGTTCTTTATAGAAATATATAAAAATATCAAGCAATATTTATACAAGGTGATTCACATAACTTTACGACCCTGACGTATTCTAAGTGCAACCAGTAATACATTACTCAGTTACAACTTGATTCATATATACTAATAATTACAAATTTGCTTGTAATTTGAATATCTCTGACAAACCCTAAAAATAAAGTTTTAAAACAGAGAACACGTTTTCATAATATGCTGCCTTGAACGCTTGGAGTCCGGTTAACCGATGATTAGTTAATCCCAGTTTGTCTCAAAATTTGCCTCTAGTTGATATGTGATAGGTTACTGTCCATAGCTTCCATAACTCTAACTTTATTGTCAGAATTCATTGCATCTTTGGCGTTTCTGGTTTGCTCAATTTAACCTCCAATTGTCTAAAAACTTTTAATCTGTCGAATGCTAGGATTCGGGTACCGACACCGGTACAAGTTTTTGGCTGCTAGTTACAACAGTCTTTTGCCACCTCCCATAAATCAATATGATGTCGACCCTTATGTCATAAGAACACATTTTTGATTCACAAAAATGTTTAAAAATATAATATCAAGTTATAAATGAATAATGTCTAATGTAATGTATAATGTAAAGTTGTATGAATCACTCTCTATATTTTTGAAATAAGAACAAATAATTATTTTAATATTGTCATATAAATGTTTTTTTTTAATGTGTATCTTGGATAATTCAATATTTTGCTAAACATTTGACTATAAGTCAAAAACAAAAGACGACACTGGCGATTGTGGTAACATTTCTGACCTTTTGTTTAGTAAAAAATATATGCAGTATCTTGCAACTAACCTGCGACCTTTTTGTGAGTGGGTGTTTGAAGGGTTTGCCGTCCATCTCTCAATGTGACGCACTCTCCAGAAATTGCAATTGCAGGACGCGATCCGTTTAATCGTATTTGCTGCAAGATTAAACGACCACCGCCGCCACCGCTACTACCACCCCTTATTTTCGCGGTATACTCGCAAAGGATGCAGTCAATTACTAAAGTGGCTGCCACATGATTGGATATAGATTCGGTGCGGCTTTGATGCTCAACAAGGAGCATTTTTATTCCTCTCGAGTGGAAATTTTGTAATTTACCTTTTGCAATGGCTATGTGTGTTTATGTCAACTAACTCTAGCAAAGTAAATATTAGTCAGTGTAGAATACCCAGCATAGGACTTTATTAGCAAAATTAACCTACCGCTTTGCATCAACACAAGCGAATCGAATCACTAAGGCATTACGACCAACAGATCACATCAAATAGGCCAAACAGTACTTCTTTTATTTACTATATTAATATTAAACAACGTTAAACAAATGCTAATTGCACATCAATTACTTAATTTAGCGAATTACCTCCAAAATGTGTAATACAAGCGATTTTCGATTTAGTTTATATATTATTTGTTCAAATATATTAACAGCGATTTTTTCTCTAAACAGTGAGCGGCAAAATTATGGGGTAAAATACTTTTCGCACTATGTAGACTCTTGAAAGTACATTGGTTTATCACATTTGTCACCAAATTTGTGGAAATCTCGCCTCTAATTTCATTAATCTATTCATAATCATATCTTAGATATGTAGTTTAATAGTTAATGTAGTAATAGTTTAATAGTATATGTGACGTTAAAAGTATTTTTCTCAAAAACTAATAGTTGCACAGAAGTCAACGTTTCTACGCTTCCTTATAATTAAAATTAATTAATTAAGAATATGAAAATATTAACTGACCGAATTTTATTGAGTTCTATTAAAATTCCTGCTGGCACCAAAATTAAGTTTATTTCACTTTTTTATTTTCACTTAATTAATTATTTTTGGAGCTAGCGACATTTTTTACACATAGCAATAATAAAGCATCGTTTGTTTTCAGATGATACAAGAAATAACAAGTTTTTGCAGCTACTTATACTATTACAAAATGATTATTACTTTATAATAAATCTAGACTGCGCACGTTTAAGGTCCAATTTTTTTATTCCTATATGTATGTAACTACAGTACAAACTGAAAAGTATGAACACAAAAGATTTAATTAAGTCTTTTCGAACTACCGCATCTGTTTATATTACTGAGACCAAATATACATAGATAATACTATGAAGTTCACGGTTTAGTAAATAACAAGATTTTATTTTTTATAAAAGAAACTTATTTTTTATTTGCAAGAAAATATGAATTAATTTTTGCCTAAACTACTTTTACAAAACCATTTATACTTTTTAAAGCAAGGTGTACAGGTGTGTGATTGTCTCAGGCGTCTAGATGACTTGAACCAACTAATACAATTTCACTAATACAATTGAAAAAAGAAAGTGTTCTTAGAATCCTTTAGCTTTTCGTACTAAATAATTACTATAAATATTACATGTTCATGTTATCGTGTCTTCTAGATTGTTCACACAATAGAGTACACAAACTTGATGTTCATACCACCGCGTCCTTTACATGAACGCATGTTCGTATTAGCGCGATTGTAATGTTATTTCACAATTATTTTATTTTATTTTTTAGTCACAATTTTAACTTCACTTTTTATTTTTATTTTAAACATGGTAAAATGAAACAATGATTTCGAGTTTGTGGCAATACTTGGAAACAATTGAAAACAAAAGTTCTCTCATTTAGTATATAAGACGATAAAGAGATTGTTTATTTACGAGTAACGATGTCACGAGTGAACTTATTTTACGAGTAGATATACAATCTTTATCGTCGTGTGTAGTAAAACATTTTTTCTACATCAGGGCTTAAATTTCAAAGCAAAAATTAATAATTTCAATAAATATTACAATTTTTGGCACAAAAATCACAACTGTGTTGCTTCCGTTACTACTCTATAAACAAATTTTTAGTTCTGCCTATAATTCTAGTTTTTGCGTTTTGTGTACAAAACAATAATACAAAATGTACAGAAAAGAGTTGAAAGAACAAAAAAAATTGTCATCAGATGTGGAAGTTGCAGTGTTATAGGCAGAAAATAAATTATTGTCCGAAAAGTTTAGAATCATGTGTGGCGAATACCGAATACCAGTCTTTTAAAAAGTAGAAAAACATCAAGAATTTCAATCGTGTGAGTAAATAAGCGCTTCTGAAAAGTCGAAGAAAGTCGTCGTCACTATGATCGTACTCTAGCGTAAGCTGCTCGTGAATGAAAATTGTGAGATTTCCAAATAAGTATTGCTTTCGAATATATCAAATGATATCATAAAATCTGTACAGATTCGGCAAGTTAAGTTCCCAAATGTCCCAAACGAACATAGAAATTTGGATTAAGTTAATTTTGCCTGTTTTTGTGAATTTATATTTTTATAAAAAGACATAGAACGATTTCGGAATTTCGTTTTTCAGACTACTTCTTCAAAACATGACAGAAAGTTGCAAAATTAATTCAAAAGTGTAGTCTTTCGACCTATTTCGAAGTACTTACAATAAAATTATTGAAATTGAAATTCTTGAATTTCTTTGAAATTCTTTGAATTTCAATTAGATAGACAATAAAAGCAAACTTTTCTTGTAAAATATTTATTATTTCAATAATTCGGCTTGGTTTTGCCTTTGAAGGAGCCGGATATTAATTAGTTTACTAAAAAATTAATTTTAATTATAAGAAATTGTATAAAATTTCTCAAACAAATTCACAGGCATAGAAAAATTAGATTATTAGTTTTGGAGATACAGAGGTGTATCAGAAATACGTGTGCTAATTTTAACAAGTAACAGAGCTCAAGAAATAAATCATTATTTCTATTTGTAATTCTACAATAACACTTTTACTTAATTTGTACTTTACATAAAATTTGGAAAAAAAACATACTAAAACGTGTACCCGTGAATTATTTTAGTTGTGATAGAACGGAAAATTTAAACAATCTAAAAAAACAATGGAAATTGTTGCCATGAATACCAACTAAAAATTAAACATTGGGCGGCTCGTTTGGACAAAAGAAAGAAGAAAAAAACTGAAAACAATAATTAAGAATGTTGCAAAATGTTATACAGAAGAGGTGTGCATTTGATGAGTTTTATTACGTGGAAAAATTTACACACATAAATACACACCCTGTACAGTCAAGATAGTAGAGCAAATGTACAAATGATTTGTTTCTTTAACTCAAAATGCGCCTTAATCTGGCTAATATGTTGTTTTAATTTGAATACGTGACGAAGGTGTGCGGAGAGCTACATGTCTTTCTGGAATTAGCCAAATGTGTTTTCGCATATTAGACATAATACAACGCTGAGCCGAATTAATTCTCTCTCCCTTGCGGTGCCGAAGCATAGCAAAAGCATTAGCATGATCATACCTTGTCTCGAGATTCGATCTTAACCCGATGCGTGTCGCTCTACATCTTAGACGCGGTTCAAACGTTTGCCGCAAGAGGATTATCGGATGTAGATCAGGACGGAACCGCGAAGAACACTATCCATCAGCCTGAGTTCACCACAATTATCCAAATAATAAATATTTATTATGTCCTTTATCCTCTTACTTCTGTTCCGGTTCTTCCTTCCTGTTGCTTTTTCTCCTCATTACGTTTAATCCGGGCTGTGCAGTTCGGTCTGACCTAAAGACTTATTGCCATTTGTCCGAGATATATTCTCCTGTTGTATCGATTTGGGTCAGGTAAACATCTGGATTTGTGCTCATGTCAAGCGATGAGTTAGTTAATTGCCCCAAAGTGTTGGTCGCAAGGATAATTGTTTATTCTATTGGATTATAAGCAACCAAAGGTTTAGCGAATTAAAAAAAATATTCTTTGATACTAATCAAAGTTACACAGTTGACACTTTTATAGACTTAGTGTACTTGGTCACGAATTTTTTTTAATAATTTGTACAGGTTTTCCCAGCGAATTAAAAAAATCATTGACCTTTAAATAAACAAAAAAAAAATATTTTTTTACAAAAGCCCTAGATACTAACCCTCCGCATCACCAAAAATTATTTTCAAATATACGGAAATGAGCTACAATATAAACTTATGTTTTTCTTAAACGTAACATCTTAAATTTTATTGTATTTTTGGATGTAGCTTTAAATGGAAAAGTTCAAATTTAAATCTCTACCAACTGTTTAGCGCACTGCAATAAGAAACGTAAAAAAATCAAAGCAAGCTTGTAAAAAATGCTATCGATACGTATAAAGTAATATATGGTGTTCCATTTGAAAAAAAATGAGTTATTCAACTCTTTTCGTTTCGGCACACCCTGTACATTACCTGCGTGTTTCAACTAAAAGTCGACTATTGCGAAAACTACAGGATATTTTTAGTTTTTCTGTTGCAAATTTGTCGGAAAATATTCATAGGCGTCTGCGCAGTGATTTTTTAAAAACTGTTTTTTTATAACAAAAAGTTGAATAATTCCAAATGAAAAAAGATAGACCCATAATAGTTCATATAAAGTTACAATATATTTTGCGTAGAATATGTGCCATTTAAAAAAATATAACTTTGGTTCACCACCCTGTATACAACACCCTGTGTATAATACAAATAATATTGTTAGTTTGTGGACTTTAAGTCGATCAATCAGATAATAAAAACGGCCTTGCAATATTTCAAGTAACAAAAAAGTTAGAGACTGATTACGCACTCCTGGGTCACTCTGTATAAAATATTTAAATTTTTCTTACTTTTTAGTTTAGGTGTTGTTTGTTACTAAAACAGACATTTTTTGTGTTTTTTTTTGGAGATAGTGTCTAAGGGCCCCCAGTGAAGTTAATCCGGTTCTGCGGTCATTGCATCGGTAATTTATGGCATTTGCTATTTGACTCTTAGCTTTTATTCCGCCTTTATTTAAGCCATTCCGAAGCTTAAAACTTTAATGTATACGAGAAATAACCTCGAGATAGAAGAAAGAGAAAGTAATTTCTTAAAATTCATTTATTTTGCGGTCGTAAGATTTGGGCTCGACTCGGAGGATTAAAATGTCGTTTTCATTGTGACAGCTTTAGTGCTTTCTAATATTCCTTCGTAAATAACCCAAAAAGAAAACGTGATGATAGAGTCTACTTAACCGACAATTGTTATGCAAAACGGGCACGGGCCCAAATCACCACCTGTTCAAGAGGAGCCTTTATCGTTCATCCTCATCAACCCACTTCGTCCGACAGAGTAAAGCCAATCTTTTGTATTTGCTCTATTTTCAAGCATGATACCAGCATTACTGGCGTCGTGGCCTGGAAAGAATAGCCATCTAAAAGGTTTTAATACAGTATTTAGAATAATTGCTGCCATATTTAAGCTTTCCGTCTCAGAATAAAGACTTGAGCCACCGAAACACAGCCTGATATTTCATACGCGCGATTTAATAAATTACTACACCCTTCTGAGCTCGGGCACAAAATACGCAGTCACAATCCAGCAGTGTCGCGAACAGTTTTCTAAATAATACTTTATCGTTATCTAAGAATTTGCGTCACACTAATTACCTCTAAATTGCATTGGTTAATATTTTTTTATATTAGGTTTTTTTAAGTAATTTTTTGAATGTATGTTTTAATACTGATAATTTTGATTTGAACACAAATTACTTTTTTCGACGAAAACACATCAAAAACTATTAGGACTCCCACCAGGGGAAAGTTCAAACTTAGCTTATTGCAATTGGGAACGTAACAAAATTAAGAAGTTTGTTGAATAACTTGAAAAAATTAAATAGAACACCCTATTTTTTATTTTTGCTTGTCATAAAGTTTCAAATGCCTAAAGTTAATAATTAAAAAGTATTTCACTTTAAAAGTTGATTTCAGCAAAATCCACATTACTCATGAGGGTTGGTACGTGTTACCATAGCATAACCAATAATTGCAACTCCACCACGGAATCTTTTTTGTAGTTTATACGTTATATTCGTTGTATTTATAATATATAAATATTAAAATCTTAATTATTTTAATGTAATAAATGACGAATAATGGTCTAGGGATAACATTAAAGCTATTGTTAGCTGAAAATTTCAGTTTTGGACTTCTAAAACATTAGTTAATAATTTGATTAGTGCTTCAAGTTAAATATCTTTTCAGTAATCACACTTAACTCTTAATGTTTTTAGCAAACAGAATTTAAGAGTTTTTTAGATTCGGAAATAAATATGGTGTTACTCTCTTGACTGCATTAATAACCACAACTTAGAAGTATAAATACCGTTTAATCAACTTGAAAATATATAAGTAAAGACCGGATAAATACCGAAGGACGTAAAGGTAAGAGTATAACATCACTTTTTTTTAAACTAAAGGAATATTTGAATCAAAATGACTTGACTATATCTAATATAAAAATGGCCAACAGATATCCAACTTGTCATTGTATAGTTAAATCAATAAAAAAATTGTTGCTTTAGAACTGTAAAGTCTAAATTAAATTTAAAATTTTTGCACGTTTTTCGACAAAATTTATGAAATTAAATGAGTTTCTAGCTTAAAAATGAACAACGATTCATTAAATTTCGCACAAAATTTTACAAAATATTTGTATCTCAGGCTGAAAAAAATACTGAGACGGTTTGTAAGAGAAAACAATTGTCTTGATTTGGTATTTCTTTATTTTAAATTTTGCAAAATATGTGAGTTTCTGTTTGAAAAATGCAATGAAACTTTGAAAAAGTTGAAAAAGTTTGAAAAATGGTGCAAATTTGATGATAATTTGGTTGTTTTTTATTACATAAAATACACAAATTTGTTAATTTTTTAGGAAACGCATGACAATATGTGACAAACATTTTTGAGTTTATGAGTCAAAAAAACGTGTTGAAAATTATAAAAAATGATAAAACAATGTCATTTTAAAATTTAAGGTTTATGACTTAATTTTTTCAAAAGTTCTCGAAATACGGAAATTTCGAACTAAAAAAGCTCTTTACACATTTAGAAAAATTCAAGAACATTGTCTTCTTTACCTAAATTTGGTGCTTTTTGATAAATTTGATGAAGATTTAAAAATTGAAAAGTAAATTGAAAAAAGTGCTTGATGAAAATGTTTTTTTTTCTATGTAATTTGCTATTTTGTGTTTTGTTTTTATCGACTTAATTTTATCGACTTTTGATCACTTAACAAAAGCGTTCAAGGAAATGAAGTGGATTCAAAAGCCTAACAAAATCAAACAACGAACAACATTTGTAGTCATGTACCACTTTTTTCACATAAATTTTGACTTGGAGAAAAAGAACAAACTTTACATGACTTAAGCTCAACTGCACAGGTGTGGCTTAAAATATAAGCTAAAATATAAGTGTGTCAAGTGAACTGCAGTGTATAAGTGCAGCTCAAAATTGTCTAGATTTTGGTTTAAACTCAACCGTATTTTACATCAAAAAAGCAATTTTAATGTACAGTTTGGAAACAGATCTATGAGAAATTGCGTTACTCTTGGTTTTAGTTCGATAGCTTCAAAAAACGTTTCTAATGATATAAAATTCAATACACTTTTAATATAGTAAAAAGATTTCTCGTTCTTGCTGCCGCTTACGCATTGAGAATACTCTCATTGTACTTCTTGCAATTAAGCAATATTGCCAAAAATAGAGATGAAGGCGGAAAAAAAACCTAGATTGGTTGATGGCATAGGTGATGAAGATGAAATAAAAACACAAAATAAAGACCCAAATAATTTTTTAAAAGACTGTTTCAAATTTCTTGTCTTATACTTGTAGTGCTCGTAATTTATTCAATTTATCAACTTCACCTATGATAGCTCAAGATGAAAATTCTCGGCCCATGCTTTTTCGTCCTTGAAATCAAAAGTTCTTTACTTTTCTATTAAAATAATGGGTTGATGTTTTTTGTTCTTTTTGATCTAAAATTATTACGTTTCTACTTCCGTGTGCACCCTAAATACAGACTTTTTGCTGGTACATTATAACGTCTAAACCAGAAAGTTTACACTTCTAGCTCAATTTCTGGCTTCAGTCATCCCTGCCGCAAAACATTTTTTAATAAAACAGACTCAAAGTTAGAAACTTAAGCAAGTACTCACTAATTTTAATTTATTTATCATGTATTTATTTGATCCTATGTAATGAAACTGAAGGCTTAATTAATCAAAATCCCTCAAATTACCCATTATTAAAAGAAAGAATTTGTAGCTTCTTTAACATGCACTGAATGACCGCCTAAATCCGTCGTCTAATGAACTTACTTCGGGTGTTACAAGACCGCATTTCTGATTTCTTGCCGTAAATCAAATGTGTCCACTGACATCCGATACCGCATGCATGACGCCGAACATTTCCGATAGGGAATATATATTGCCAGTTTATTTCAGAACGCGGATCCAGATTATCTTGAAGCAATGCGAATTTGCATTTTTGATATATTATTGTCGTTGCTGTTGCCGTTGTCCATGGAAGGGTCCACGGTTAGCTCGTTGGCATTAACTAACAGACGGTTCGCTTCTAGACTACATGATTCCCTGAGGTATTCATTCGACTTGTGCTTTGAAGGGATTATTTAATTGCTACCACGCGAATTTCCTTAATACGATAGTTAGACATGCCGCATAAAGGAGTTCCTCTTACCCTTACTTTGCAACCATTAACATCTAATATTTCCGGAACAGAGCGAATTAGTCGATCGATCTACCTATTATAGCGAACCGATACCTACCAAATCGACCACTATCACAACATAATACGTTCTTTAACTTCAAAGCGGCCAATAATCAGTGATAAACCTTCCTAATGATTTGCTTGCGAATCAGAAAAATCTCCGTCGCGAGGAGCAAAAAGCGTAAACGAAGATTCTTTCAAAGAACTAATTGCTAAGATTTCAGTTCACTGCACGCTATGTACAATCCGATTTCACTCTGCAAAAAATATATTCATACCTAAAAAGAAACCCTAATCCCCTGATTCGTTTTAATAATAAATAATTACCTATTTGATCTTTCCTGGAAGATTTTCAAACACCCTCCCTTAAAAAGAGTGAACTTCCATTTAACGGCTTTCTAATTATCAAGATAAATATTCGCCGTATTGTCCCTAAGCCTCCTCCCTCTCATCAAAGCAAAATTCGATATCCCCAAACAAAAACTCGACTCAGGTGAAATACTGAAAGACTCCAACGCAAAATCAATTCACACCCGAGTCAAATCATTTTTATGTCATATTTCATTTCAGGAGGGATTAGGCGCTTCTGGGTCATTCTGCGAAACAATTCGGAGGTAGTGAATAAATTTACTGGAATCTATAACAATATTTCAATTGTAGGGAACGGTAGATTTTGTAGGATCGATTTGATTTGTAGTTTTGAATGTTATTGCTTCTTCTAAGCTGTATACTCCCCTAGAGTATTTCTGGCTCACGTTGGTAATAATAAAATAACATTATTCCATTCCTTTTTTCAGACAGATGCTTTTAGTACTTACAACAAAGTTATATCTAGTATATTAATTATTTCAGTAAAAGCTTCTAGTGAGACCCACACCTGGCCGTTGCTTGATATGGTCAATATCAATTTGTGGTAATTGAATTATGGTATATTTACGGGAACGTCGGATGATGAAAAGCGAAAGGGGTCGCGATATCCCTAAATACACACAAACATGTATAAACATCGATTCGCTTCTTTGGAAGACATAAATCATTGAAATTGCCGTTTTCCAAATCCTAACGTACCTATATTTACTCAAGACATCCACTATAGATAATATTTCATTTAATTGACTTCGTCTTTATGAACGCATGCCGCAAAAATGAATCGATAACGGATGACGAATTTTAATCCTGGTTCCCTGCAACCAACTATTAACTACGATTACTTGCTCCATTACCCGGCTGCAACTGATTAACCACAACCGCCAAACGTGTTGCATACACGTAACAAAACCTATTATTCCAAACTGTTTTAAGTTAAAAAAATTTGTAAACAATTAGAAAATAATAAATCGCGTTGCATCTTACTACAGAATAAGCTGCGTGCTACTCTTACGAGTTATTATTCTAGTCATCAATAGTGGCTTGCTCGGGTGACTTTGATCAGAAATTACAGTTACAAATCATAGAGTCTTGTGATTACATTTTCCGCGGCTGTAGTTTTATTTTTAGTTAAATTTCGACAAAGTCAATATAAATATTGCACACTAAATTATGTAAATTTAATGTAATCGTGAAATCTCTTTTTAACATTGTTATAAAAATAGTGCACTTGAAAAAGTGAATTTTTTTCTGCAATTAAAATTTGAATACAGTGGAGCCTTGATTATCCGGCCCCTTTCTGCGCAAAGTCGAGCCGAATTATTCTCAATTAAATTCTAAGTATTGAATTTTGTTGAAAACGCTAAAAATTGAAAAACTGCGTATACAGGGTGATTCAAAAGTATCGGTATAACTCTCGAAGGGGGATAAAAGACGTTCAGTTAAGCGCCAAAATAAAGTAAGATTTTTTTTAATTACTTGATTTTTATTTTTTTGTTGCTCTTTAGTTTACTATAATGTCGAATTTATTTTATTGTTTTGTACATCATCAGATATTAATTGGTGATTTTTTTTAACAGATATGTGTTTAACGTTGCAAGAGCTGTAGTTTCTTCTAACTCAAGTCAAAAAATATGATCTGAAGCACCAAAAACTTTGAGAAACTATATTAATAATAATTCATAGTTTGGTGTCCTTTATTCCCACCCGAGAGATTGTTTGACTGTTTATGGGCTAGTAACAATTTTCGAAAACACGTAATTTAGAGACACTACAAACGACTATATTTTATTGCATTAATTTGTTCTAACATCTCATTGGATCCATCTTGTCAATCCGGCACGAGATGCCCGCAGGATAGAACTTTGTTTTTTTCTCACTGTCAAAAAATTTCCTAAGACATGTGAAAATATGCTATTTTGTTTATTGGTGAAAATTAGGTCTAAATACTGTAACTATATGTTTAATTTGTAGAATATGCATTTGGTTTTATGTTTTTCGGTCTATTAATTGCTTGTGATTTATGTTGTGTAAAGTCCAAGGTCAAGTTTATTTTGATCAAGAATTTCGAATATAGGCTGTGATATGGGGGCCTCTGTCTTAACTATATGTCTTCCTATCAAATACCTTTATTGAAAAAAATAATAAGATTATTGAAAAAGAAAAGAAAACTTAAGGCAGGAAACGCAAAGAAAAGAAAAGAACTCAAAAACTAAGAAAGCAAAGCCTAGTAAAAATGAACATGATCTCCATTATACTTTTGACAGTGAGCCAGATGCCATAATAGATAAACACAAGATAAACATTTATTATCGTTATTTTCTTAAAAGATAATTAAGTTCATACCTACTATAGCCCACATTTAAGCACTGTTCCATATTTAGCGCCTAAATTGCAATTTCGTTTTAAACTCAATTTTGATAATATTGTTAATAAAATTTAATTTTTAATATTATTTTTAGTAATAATAAAAGACTATTACGTTGCCCTTTAAAATTATATATTTCATTAATACTACATTAATAAAAGGTTAATTTCTCAATGGTTATTTATTTTTGACCCAAAAACTCTCATCTAATAATTAAAGCTGATTTTGGAAAAGTTTGTTTTTATTGTTTGGGATGAAGTGATGAAGGTTTAATTTTTTGGTATACAACGTTATAATATTTCGAAATAAGTCGAAAAACTATATTTCTGTATTAATTTTGTCTTTTTTTTTCAAAGTTCTCCGAACTTGTAACAACTTTGTCTGTGAAAAATTTTGATAAATCTTTAGTATATACCATATATGTCATAAAAATTAGTTTTTGAACTTCTCGATAAATATTTTTTTTAATTCAGGAAATTTTTTTGCTTTGGTTTTCAATCAAGAACGATTTAAGTGTATTAAAAAAGTAACAAAATTACAGCAGGTTTAAATTTATTAGACAGTCTACCTTTTTTGCCACCATGTTTTCTGGAATACTCAATAGAAATTCATAAAAATAACGCATTTTAGACGAAATTTTCCACATTGTTTAACAAAAAAATCTAATTCTACAAATTTTTACGTGTGCAATATACAGCCAAAGATCAAAAGGCATTTTTTGATTTACTTATTTTCTGTTTAGCACAATTAATAGAATTTATCAAAAATTACCTAAAACCAAGAAAAATAACACATTTTCTATGTAACCTTATAATTTTCAACTTTGATTTGATAATATCTTTCGCTATAAAGAGCATAAGTAAATACGCATTTTCTAAAAATTTTTCTTTTTTATTTTGTTTTTGCAATATAATACCATATTTTGTCCAAAACCATAGCTCAAAACTCTCCTGGATTTCTGAAATAAATGCAGATTTAATTTCAAAATTATCAACCTTACTTTGATAAAAATATTTGAATTCTTTGGAAATTTCGGTGGAAAACACAGTAATTTTCCAAAAATAGGTGTAAATTAGGCATTTCTAGATTCAATTTTGCAATATTCACTAGGCGAAAATTTTGAGAGTTCATTTATTGCCCCAAACTTAAAATCACTTTATTACACCATGTTTAATGGAAAAAATAAACTGAAGTTAAAAAAGTTAAGCAAAAAATTAAAATAGATTAATTGCAAAATAGAAAAAGAAAAATTGGACTCTAAACCAGCAGTCCAGATCTATTAAAAAGTAGTAACCATTTTTATATAGTAATACAGTAAAACCTTGATTATCCGCCAAAGACAAACCGGATAATTGAGAAAGGTAATTATTTTATAGCTCTTAAATGAATACTAATGATTATTAAGTGCGAATAAAATTGATAATAATTGATTCTAAGTTTGCTTCAAAAAATGAACCATTCATTATTTATTTTATTTATTAATTATTATTATTAAATTGTTAAAACGATTTTTAGGAAGAAAAGAAAAATACAATAAATAAAAAACAAAATTATGATGATGCTAAAACGACTTGAATCGGATAATCGAAAGAGAAAAGTATTTTGGTATTTAAATTTATATTAATTTCTTGATAGTGATTTTAACCACATAGGTATGCAATTACAGGTCTGAATAGCTAATTCCTTATCTTGAATTCTGTGGTGATAAAATATTAAACAAAGAATGTTTATATTGTAAAAAAGAATTCAGGAAAAATTGTCGTACGATTGGTTGAAAATTCCTCCCGAACTGTAGGGGTTGTACACGCACAACAAATGAGTAAATTGAGTTTTGGAGTTTAAAGCCTTCTAGGTAAGTAGTGGGTAATATACTTAGCCAACCCAGTTAATTGTTGCATAGCATATAGCGATAATAAGTCTCGCTACGGCTCTTAGACGGTCTGAATCGCTCTTTGTGAGACTTCGGACATTATTATTGAAGGCTAATGGATTTTAAGAAGGGTTGTGTCTTCGATACTCGGTGACGGAACAGCAAAGGCCAGTTAGATGCTTCCTCCTCTAACTTCCGCATGTTATTGATATCGCACTGATGAAAGGGACTACCTATCATCACTTTTCCCTAAACTTTATTGACATACATTTACTGTGTTCGAACATGACGTACCCACTCACATACTAATCTGATATAAACATCGATAAAGAAATTTAACACGACTTTACGATTAACTCAAGTATTTCGTCAAAGCAATGTATTATCTACAGATGCATAGATAAACCAAAAATTATCACTTTTACAAACTCTAAAATTACGAAATAGGAATTAAATAATGGCCTAGATCAAAATAACCAAGACACTGACAAAGGAGAGATCAGTTCTAATGACTAACACCCTTTAGTGTCGTATCATCAGATATTGGATTAGACGGAAATTTAATTATAGGCGGGTTAAAGCATAACGCATCTCAAGATGCGCTCGACACACACTAACAAACACTATGGATCATATTTGCAAGACACATCTTGACTAGTTTTTAGTTTAACCAAAAATCTACAAAATTAAATAATATAAATCCTATTTTTACACCGAAATTACTAAGAGAAAAATTTATGGTAACATGAACACCATCAAATTTTTGCTTTATTTGCACAACACAAAACAAACTCCATTTAAAAAACTGATGAAATAAAAAAGTGGCAACAGAAAATGTATGAAAATTATAGATACCTAGTTATAATTATTATTAGATCGCAAACGTAGTTTGGCAATTAATTTTTATGTCGGGTTACTGTTTAAAAAAATGAAAAAATTGCAACTCAAAAATTTAAAAAAATATTCTTGAAAAGTTATCACATTTTCCCTAGTAATTTCTAAGGTTTTACACATGTTTTTTTCCTAAATACTTAAATTGTCTTGTATCCTAAATACCCTGTAAACATATATCCTAAAGTTGACTTTAACCTATCTAATTTAAAATGAAATAATTACTAGTCTTTTATTTTTACATCTACGAATTTTTTGTTTCTCACAAGCTTACACCTTTCAATCTGATAGTTTTTTATTGTTTCAATTACAGTTTTTAAGTTTCTCATTATTAGTTACCTTATATATCATATTTATTTCCTAAATTTTTAAATTTTTCTTATTGTTCTTACTTGGAAGTACTATATAGTTTTTTATTTTTCTCTTGTTCAGTCACTTAGTTCAACAGAATTTCAGTTATAACTTTTTATTTTGATATTACAGCTTTTCAGTTTCTAAGTTGGTTAGCTTTTTCATTCTCTTAGTGTACGTAGTGTTTTTTTATTAAGAATGTGTTTCAATTTTATTAGTGTTCTTTTTTCTAGTTTTTAAATTTTTAATCATTTAATTAATTACTTCTTCATAATTTCACACAGTTTTTAGGTTTCTCAGAATTTAAATTTTTTAGTTTCTTGGTTTCTTTATATTTCATATTCATTTTCTAAATTTTTCAGTTTTTTTTATTTTTCTCACTTTGCGGTTTTGTAGTTTTTTAATTTCTCACTTTTCAGTCACTCAGTTCTACAAAATTTCAACATCTGTTTTTTTTGTATTTCAACTTTTAGTTTTTAAGTTGGTTAGCTTCTCTGTTCTCTTAGTGTATTGGCTTTTTATTTAGAATGTGTTACAGTTTTATTAGTCCTTTTTTTATTTTTAGTTAGTTTTTTAGTTTCGCAATTTTTTTGTCATTTAATTTTTTAGACATTTACAGAGTTTCTTAGTTTCTTAGTTACTTAGTTTCTTAGTTTCTTAGTTTCTTAGTTTCTTAGTTTCTTAGTTTCTTAGTTTCTTAGTTTCTTAGTTTCTTAGTTTCTTAGTTTCTTAGTTACTTAGTTTCTTAGTTTCTTAGTTTCTTAGTTTCTTAGTTTCTTAGTTTCTTAGTTTCTTAGTTTCTTAGTTTCTTAGTTTCTTAGTTCTACAGAATTTTAATATCACTGTTTTAGTTTATTAGTATTTTTCCTTTTAGTTTCTCAATTTCTTTATATTTCATATTCATTTCTTAAACTTTCCATTTTTTTAATTGTTCTTATTTTGCAGTTCTATATTTTTTTAATTTCTTACTCTTTCAGTCACTTAGTTCTTCAGAACTCCACACGGTTTTCAAGTTTTTCAGTATTTCAATTTTTTACTTTCTTAGTTTTCCCATATTTTATATAAAATTCAAAAATTTTTATGGTGTTGAATGTGTTTCAATTTTATAAGTATTAGTTTTCTTAAAAACTAATGTTTCAAAATGTCTACAAATGGTTAAAATATCGATTTTGAATCAGCTAAATGTTAAGCCCAACAAAAATAACGGATTATCAGAAGTAAATAAAATAATAGCCATATTATTTTATGTGTACCTATGCAATTTTGATCTTCCCTAACTAATCAGATTAAAACTTCATTTCGTGTGTATAGTTTTGGAATAGAATTAATTATTTATCTTGAAAATTACGACCGGTTCGTGATAACCGAATTCCACTGTATTAGGCAAACCCAGCAATGATTTGTATGCGTTCATGTTTTTTTTTTTCAAATAGCAAGTTAAACAGAAAAAAATGCATTTCATTAATATCGTCTTTTGTAGTAAAAGAACTGTGCGACAAAAGCGCTTTAAATTATTTAGCTTTTTTGTAGCGTTTTTCAATTATTAGAAAATTTGACTTAAAATAAAATTTTAGATCAAAAACGTTCGTACAATTATAATTCATTATTAAGGTTAAGCCGGTTGTAGGTTTTTATTAAGAAATGTGATTTGTTGCTTTGCTAGTCGATAAAGAGTAAATATGAGCACATAAAGTGGAAGGATAATGGCTAAGGGTGAAAAAAGGAGAGCATAAGTTAAATGTGAATAAAATTTCCTGGCTTGTAGCCAACTAGCTGTAAGTAAATTTGATTTTGTACAATGATTTCAATTGCTAATTAATGAGAGTAATTTTTATGATCTATGCATGCGCCTCAAATATTAATATCGGAGGTAATTAAGTGTTCATTGTGAAGGAGGATCGCACAAGGGAGCTGATCATAATCCTACTTAACTGCTTTCCTTCTGTATAATATAAAAGGACTGAAAAATATTCGCCAACGAAATCCCCGAAAAATTTTAGTAAACACGTAAAAAATCTGGCAAACACGTTTGCATTGATATTGATTGGTGTGAACTGTTTTATTGTATTAAAATGTGTGATTAAGGCCGATTATCGGCACGACTTCAAAGGTTCATCGTCAATTAAAGGCTAAATCTGGAGTATTATGTTTCGCTAATCAGTCGCTTATCTTACAATAGTCGCCACATTTAACAAGATGTCACAAACGTATTTGTTTTCCAGATATTGGGATCTACCTGCCAAGTTAATACATTGTCTGGTAGCACGGTTTAGTTATGTAATTATTTTTGTACAAATTCCACTGTTTGCTGCTCTTTATAAACAGTAATCCTTATCTCACCAACTCACTGTATTTAGTTTGGCCTTTGTTTTTTTGAATTAAATTTATTATAAGATTACTGATCTTTTAAGAAGTGTTACCGAACTGGAACTATTAATTTTGATGGATGGCTAAGGCCCAGGTAAAATCTTCGAGTCTGAACGTATCTGTGGATAATCCGCTTATTGTGCCGTAGACAGGGAGGCACATTCTTAACCTGAACCAAGCATTGGAGCTTAGATATAGCCTCAAAAACGACTTTATAACACATATTTCATTCTTCAGATGCAACAAAAACTTATCTCACTTTTCCCATTTCGTTTTAAACAAGTTTCAAATTAATATACAGCTTTACTAATATTTGTTATACAAATAACTCGAAATCGTGTCAAGATTTAGCTATGGAAAACTTGTTCCTTTAAAAATTATTAAAAACTGAAAGCTCTGGTTCACTTTTGAATTGTCATTCCCTAAACAGTAGCAAGTTACCTCTTGTTTATTAATCTTAAGACTTGGATTTATGAGATTACATTCATACAAAAAAGACGGGATTTAAAACGTCTTTTTGTAAATGTCAACGAATCTGGTTGTTCTGGATTAAAACAGTCACTGATCCTTAAAAATAAAAAAATAACTTTCTTTTCTATTTTTTATTTTTCTTCTTAGCAACTGTCTTAATTGTTGATCATTTGTTTCCATTCATATTAAAGAATTTGCTAGCTGTTAGATGTTATGTTCACCATAAGGCACAAATTGATTTTTTGTCATAGGAACTTTTAACTCAGGTAAACCATGAATGAGTTCTGTGACTAAATAATTTTATTTCACTTTTATAATTTTTTAATATTAAGGGGCAAAGAAAAAAGAGATTGTGGTTTTTTACACCAAATGTGTGAATTGTGTGAACTGTACATCTGTTTTAATTATTTGATTATATCGTATGTTATTTTAAGGTAAAATATACTTAAATTTACTTTTGTGCAAAGATTACGTAAAAAAATTGGTGCAAGATTCGAAATAATAAAATTTTAATTACTTAATAAATATATACTATAGGAATTGTAGAAAAATTCTGAAAAAAGTAGCAAATGCTGATTCCTTTTTTTAAGCTACAGTAAAAAATATTATAGCAGACTCACGTTGTATACTCATATTTTAGCAAAACAACTCTGTTAAAAAAAACATGATACACGCTGTTGTTTTTATACTTTTTTGACCTAAGTTTTTAATTTAATTAGGATTTGTGATAAGTGAAATTACCAAATTAAATAATTTAAAAACAATTTTATTGCACAATGTGAAAGACAAAGTTAATAAATTTAATAAAGTTAATGATTTTTTTCTATTTTCTGTTTGTCCTAAGCTTGCTGTTTTAACAAATTACAAAAATATGAACACATACAAATCATTGACCGGTTGGCATAATATAGTGGAACTCAATACAGTGGGGTTGAAAGTGTGAATTGAACTGAAATAAAAGAGGGAGAAATAGAAAAAATATAAAACTAAAAAAAATTGAACACTTATCTTATTTTAAATTAGATAGGTTTTAATTTGATATTATATTGTGTTTAAATTTAGAACATTTTTTACAAAATAACTTATAAGTAATTGAAAAACACTCTCTGTCAGTGTCGAATTTAAAAAAATAAATAAATTTTATGTTTTAGTAATACTCTTATCTTAGTTTAAACTTCATATGGCCCATAAAAGATATTTTATGTTTTAAGGGTAATGGGACAGTAACATAGCTGATTTAAGTTTCAAATTATGTTCAAAAAATCCGTAAAATTTTATAAAGTGAAGGAAGATGAAAATATTTTAGAAATAAAAAAGTTATAGATTTTAATTTTAAAAACTTTAATTTTAATTTTAATTTTTTAATTTTAATTTTAAAAACTTGTTTTAACGTGCAAGTAGTCAATATTGTACCACTTTTTGTTTTTTGGCAATCACTTGATATCCTAAAATGTACCAATTATTATAAAAAACGTAAAACATACAGTATAACTTTTAGCTGGAGATATTTTGTCAAAATAACGTTTATCAATGTAAAATCAATAATTCTAAATGTTGAAAGTATTAATAATAATATCTGTAAAAAATAACACCAAAACTCTAAACAAATAAGTCTTCTAATTTTCTCAAAACAAGACCTGGAATGTTGTAAATAACAAAATTAAGAAATAATGTTTTTCTATTAAAGAAGAATATTTTTGCTAACAAATTAGGATTTTAAAATTTATAAAAGCTTTGGGAACCGTGCTCAATTTAGGAAAGTAATTCTTTAATGCCGTATTGTTATGACTTTATGACTTATGACTTATGACCGTTCCCAAAGCTTTTATAATATTTAAAATTCTAATTTGTAATCAAAAATATTCTCTTCTGATAGAAAAACATTGTTTTTTCCTTTTTGGTGCATCTTTTAAATAAAAGCTTTTTTCATAAAAAAAAACTTTTATTTATTTTTTATTTATTGCTTTTTTAGTCTTTACTTTTTTTTAAGGGTATGATCAACCCATTTGTCAACATAACCTAAAACTTCTAAACCCCATTTACCACCTTTAGGGGGTACTTAACCACATAGGATTGCATTTCTACGCAGATTAAGTAAGAATGCAAAATTTTAATTCATTGGGCCAACGGAAACCCTTTCAAATTTGGCTCCAAAAATATGAAACAGACAGACAGGCAACAAAGCAAGTAATATAAAAGGTTTTAATTAAACACTTGTACATTAATATTATAACAACTAGGCGGTGTGTTACATTTTTGGAAACTGTAAACAAATAAACGAAAGGATAAAAAATAATTTTAAATTATAAAAGGAGGCTAAACTGTTATATACAACTGATAAATCAATAACTTACAGTGTACATTATAGGAAATAACAAGTCAAAAACTCTTACAAAAATTGTTGCAAAGTTCCATTGTAAATTTAAAACTTGTTTTTTTTCGTTGATAAGGTACTGCTTTGAATTTTTCTGCGCTATCAAATTACTCTCTGCCAGTTTTAATTACAAAGGCTAGACTGCTAGAGATCAAAATAAGTACAGTAGAAACTATTTACGAATATGTAGTAGATATCTTAAAAATTCCATTAAAATCGTAATTGTTTTTGAAGAATACAGTTTTTCTAAATTCCTTATAAGTGGTTGTCGAGTTATGTACTTTTTTTTCCAAATGGCACCCTACTACCCCAGCAATACAAAATCATTTCAAATAAGTGTTATAACCAGTGATTTTCGTAAAAGTTGATCGCTTTAATTTGTTATTTTAGTCGTAATAACCCATCCGTCGTTTTATGTGATGTCGTTATAACTGGTTTTGACTGTACTTGTTCTTTAAAAATTCGCAAAGTACAATTTAAGCACCGGGGCAATATAGACACTTTCCCCGATATATTGTTTCAAAAGATAATTTTAAGTATGTAGTTTGAATTTACAGTGGAACTCGGTTATAACGAACACTCAAGGGATTTAAGAACGTCGTCTTTATGGAGTAATTTTCAAGTTAAATGAATTCTAAGGCTTGAATTGGATACACAATTGACGTCAAATTTAATGATTTCTGATTATTTTGTGTGCCCATGTGGTGGTAGAATCTTGCTGCAATATCGGAAATGTTTATTGTTTCCTAGAACGCCAACAAAAGGGCACGTGTGGACGTTATAGGCGAACTAATTTGTTACCAAAATATAAGGCTTTAAAACTTTTATTTCTTTTTGTTATATCTGACTTTCAGTATTCTTTAATTTGCTTTTTTTGTGTTTTTATATTTTTTAATATCAGAATTCAATGTTTTGTACACTCAATAAATGCATTAGAACACTCAGTTAAGTATGTGAAACATTTATACATCATTACTACACTAGATTTACGTTATTTACTTACCTAGGGTCAGGTCAGGTCAGCTGTGTCTTTTGTGTTTTTGAATTTTTTTTTATTTTACTAAAGTCTAATATTCAATGCTTTGTACACTCAGCAAGTACATTAGAACATTCAGTTAAGTGGGTAAAACATTTATAAAATATGATTACTACGTTATTTACTTACTCAGGGTCATGAAATTTACTACAGTTGTAAGGTTTCTATCTAACTTAGGCGTTAAAGTTGGTACAAAAAAGTTAAGTGAATTTCAGTGTGAATAACACTACTGTGAGTTATAACCGTGTTCTACTGTAAATACCTACAGTAAAATAAAAATATGAATAATAAAAAATATATTTTTCAATAAACAAATATTTTGTTATTAAACTTTTTATTATCAGGTCTTTAAAAAAATCAACATAAAATAAAAATTATTAAAAAAAATAAATACACTTTTTATTTATAATCTTCAATTTTTGTTTTGTTGTTTTTAGGAGCCGTGTTTTTTACATGACGCTGTTTTTAACAGGTTCAAATTATTCAGACAGCTTGAGTTTACTGTGGCTGTGGCGCTACGGCAAGTTTTCTCTTTATTTGTCTTTATCAGTCTTTAAATCACGTTATTCTAAAAAATTTTTCATACACTCATATTTAAATCTGGATTTTTGGTATAAAATTTTTCATCCATTTATTAAGGTTCGTTTTTGCACCGCTACTCTTTCGATCTGTTCGTTGTAATAGGTAAATTTAGATGATATTAACTGTACAATTTTTTTCGTGCGCGTCCGCTATACAGAGGGTCCGTTGTAGAGAGGTTATTTTACATTATTTTTTAACGCTTTTGTTACGTTACTACAAAAAGGTCCGTTAAGTCCAAGGTGTCCATTAAGGGAGGTTTTACTGTACATTGTGGCTGATGATCAGTGTGGAGCAGTGTATATGATATCAGTGTGGTGCTAGAAGTGCGATTTTATACATTTTCATCCGTGTTTTAAGGGTCGGCGTATCTTTGAAAGTGGGTAAGGCTTTCCTGATTGAAAAAGATTGTTTGTGTTGGGGGATTTGTTCGAGTGATTTTGGAAATGTACGTTATCAATTTTTCAATATTCTTTGCATGTTCGTGTGGTATGTAAATTGCGATTAGATAAAATTGGCACGATTGTATCTGTGTTGGAGGTACAAGAGTGAGTTATAAAATTATCATAGAAAAACCATAACGTTCCGACGCATGTGGGACCCGTCGTGTGCATCACATTCCAGCCGTTTATTTTATTTTATGCGAAAATCTGTAGGGATGAATAATTTGCTTGAACCCTTTGTTGCGGGTGGGACATCCTCTGTTCAGATCCGCCTATTCCGACGCTGCAACTCCGCCTACAGATCTACTCATTTGAGCGTCTCGACGCTCCTCTGGCCTCTCAAGCGCAGGCGCTCGCCTAGTTAAAACTTTCCAAGAAAGCGCGTTAATTGCGTGAAAAAGCCCGAAAACGGGCTGCGGGCTGACCACGGTCCGAACTGGGTTCTGACCGCATCTGCATTGACTCAACTTGCGATCACCTGAATTGAAGATTGAGACGTCCTGATCTGGTTGGCTAGTGGGCCGGCCATATTCATTAAGAAAAAGTGTGCAGTTGATCGTTTTTTAAAGCATAGCGTGTTTGCGCAAGGGGTGGCGCGTTCTACCCCTATCTTGCGCTCGCACTCGCGACTCAGGAGCGACTCAGTCAGTCGTTGCCGGGCGTCCGTATCGATAGGTTGCCGTGCTTCAGCCGGCTCTGAGCGCTCTGTCACGTTGCCGGTTCACGTTGCCGTCATGTTGCTCTAATTCGGTTTACCTAAATTCGAACCTATGACGATGGACTTTCAGAGTGCGATGGAAACGTTTGCTGAAGCCTGGGTTGCAGCCAACTCCAAGGGTGCTCCTCTGTCAGACGTTGCCACTCAGGTACATTAATTAGCGGTAATTTCTTTCGACGTGCTGGTGCGCACAGTTTCGATCTGTTCCCCGGAATATCCCGGATTTGCCAAATCCGGGATTAGCCGCGGATCGGGAATCGATGAAATTGACGGCCCGTCCTCATTCAAACTCACCCACATTTTTATTTTCAAATATCGGGACGAAACTCAAGTTCAATAAATATCGCTAATTGTTTTTACTTTGATTTTAATTAGGTGGTAATTGCAAACAACTTATAGTAAGCATAATTAAGACGTCATAGCCAGTTATTTATACATTACATTGTATGACCTGCATATTGTATAATTTGTGAAGATATTATGTTTAATTACCACAACATTAACGCACCGATTTTCGTCAATAACAAATATGCAAAATTTCTACGAGATTTTAATTGCCATTATGAGCAAGGTTTTCTAATGATTATACACGCTATTATCAGTTTGTTTTTAAATGTTTTATTAGATTATAAATCAAAAGCTCGTAGGGATATTTATCACGAGATAATATGTACCAACGAAATTTGATATTAGCAGAGTCGGATTAAGCGCCTGGCCCCAAAACTTGATAGGTGCATGTTAACTTCGGAAAAACAAATCCAGTTTAATGTTCTGCAGGAAGACACAAAAACAAATTTGCAAAGAATAAATTACTTTTGCTCAAATTGTTGTTATTCATAAAATTTTGATGTCTTTGTAGTTAGGTGGAACTAAGTTAGGCATCTAATAAGCCGTAATTTTGTTCCTTATTTTTGGTGAAAGAATTGGTAGCACCACATATCCATGGCTACACATTTTCGTTGTTCTTGTTTTTGTCCCTATAAATTTCGTTGAAACATTAATTTTGCCTTTTGAACCCGTTGTTATCCAATAATGAAATTTACTGCATTTAATATAGGCAATAAGTACAATGTTGTGGGAAAAATTTAGCTTCTCGTACAAAAAATTATTTTATTCCGAAAAAATTTTTCACCGAAAGATATATAAGGTGTGAGCTATTTCTAAATTAGCTCACTGATTATTCTGCATTTTTGTCACTTTTTGCTAAAAATTCTTAATGTTGCGTCTATAGAATTCAATATTTTACAAAATTCTTATCGTTACTTATTTCTGTATTTTCTTTTAAATTATTAGAGATGATTTTTGTACGTTTAATGCCATTTTTTTTTAATAAAACAAAAACCGAAACTGCCAATTTCTATTATTAAAATTAGTAAAACGGTCTAACATGTCCGTCTATAAAAAAACAAACTTTAGGTCATTTCTCCTTACTAAATAAACCAGTAATTACTCTTATTCAAATAGCAAATTTTACTTTGTAGTTTTGAAAACGACTAGTAGGTATTTTGTAACTTCAGACACTAATTGTTTAGCTAATATATTTTTCTGTCCACCGTTCTACTAAAGGACACAATAAAAAATTACTCGAAAAAATCAAAATACTAATACGAAATGAAAGCCTCATTTTCATAACACCCTCATTTTTTATTACTATTTTAATTTTAGAATTTACGATGAAAATATAGGAGAAATTGTTATCATATGAAATAATTTTAAACCGAGTTCAAAGTCAGAACAGAACAGAAATACAGGTTGATTTAAAAAAAAGAAATTTTTGTTTATGGTAGATATAAGCTAACGATTTTAATTTTTTTCTTATTTTACGATGGAACATGTAATAGTACAAACTTTTTACAAAAAATATTTAAAACATCAAAGTTATAGAGATATTTGAATTTTTCTTAGTTGTTTGTAATCTAGGGCCCCCGCAACTTAATCCGCCTCTGGATATTAGAGAAATTCGCAAACGCGCCAGAGTTGTTTGACATTGAGTTTTATAACGGATTACAAAACTGTGATTTATATTAGAATTCTATCAGGAATTTTCAGGCGCCGACTTAAAAAATGTTTTGTTTTGCTGCTATAATAGAGAATTCCCATTGTGAATTTTACCTGATCAGGTACCTGGGAGAGACCCAACCATAAGGTTGTCATTAAATAAAGCATTAACTTTATGACTAATAGGTTTATACTAATCGTTTTCCTTTCCTAATCTTGTAAACTTGTAGAGTATGGGCTAATAAGTCGCCGACTCTCACAATTTAAAAATACTTTACGACCAGTCTCCAAATCGTTTTCAAAGAAATTTTGCCGTTATCTCTCCCAATTGCTGCTTGTAAATTTTACAATAGTAAACTTTTCCGGTTTTATTACATCCCTTCCGTTTCCTCCTAGAGCACCTTAATCCGGGTTGACCAGTACCAGGGATTACAGCTCACCTTGAAACTTTAAAGCTTTTGATTTTAAAACAAATAGTAGCAGCCTTTATACAACTATTTATTCGATAAATCCTTCTGTTTGTCATCCAATATACCGAACCGTGATTTGTAAATATTAACTGAGAGATAAAAAATGTTTTTAAGGGCCTAATCGCTGCACGATATTGATTAGCATAGCAATAAGCGCACAATGGGAATTTAATAAGCTTTTAATCGATTTATAGACAATAGTTAAAACGACCGGATTTAAGATGAGTGCGTTTGCAGTTGCACATATTACTAACAAAATCCAGTGATAAGATAATGAAATAAAGTATCTGAGTTGCATACAAATAAATAATAAATTTGTTCCCCGCAAGTAAACCGTTTTATTAGTATCATGAAAGCGAGGGTGGTTTGAATAGGGTGCTACAGGTGGGAAACACAGGTAAAAACATCATGTCCTTCCGGGCGTTACACATGAAAGGTTGCACCGGTCCTTCTGTACCGGTCATTCCACAGAATTATGTTTTAAAACAGGACTACCTTTTATTTATTTCCCTTTAAACTGGTTATACGTAGTTAATTATTTGGTACGTAAACCGCATTAATTAGCACTGATACAACTTGTTAACGATAAAACACAATGTCAGGTGTTGGTGTGACGTTACGACAGCTTTTTGGCATCTTAGTAGTTTGACCTTTACTCCCCAGTTAACTAGTAGTGCTTTAAAGACTTTCGGCTTTATACAGAGTGGTGCATTTCACGAAAATATTTTTTAATACACAGAGTGTCCCAAAAAAGTTGCTATTATTTGCTATAATAATATGCTATTATTTTTTCCTACATGTCCCTAAAATTTTTTCAAATCGGTTTTACACCTTTAGTGTTAAAAATTAATAAAAAATACAAACAGTGCTCTTTTGATAACATTGTAACTAGGTACGTGTTGAGCAAGGTCTACGTGTAACAGACTTACTAATTAAATTTAATTGCTCTGAATTACTACAGGGAGTGCACAATTTACTTCCAAACTTTTTAAATTTAGGAGCTCTTTATTTTGAATGGAGACCCTTATTTACTTTTCCATCATTTCATGCGGAATTGGAAAACGAAAATTTTGTCTTATTACAATTCTATCGTAAATCCTAATACGTACGGAGTTATTTCCTAAAAACGTGTTCTTGATGACAAATTTAATGTATAAAAGTCGAAGATGGCTCTAACCTTGTTTTTTTCAAACGTTATTAAAGTTTCACTTTTTAGCAGGTACCATAGAAGCTAAAGTGTCTAATTATGTCCAAGCAACAATAATAATCATTTTTGCCGCTTCGACAGTGCAAAATCTTTTACAGCTTTGACAGCAAATATTATAGACGCTTGATAATAAATATAAAGCTCTATTAACGTTACTAAAAGTCAAATTAAAAGTACAGTTTGTAATAGTAGCGCTTTGAAAATAAGCCGCTGCTTGAGCGAGGCATATTTGTGATATCTTCATCGCGGAAGCCTCTACGGTGTGTGCGTTATTTATATTTGTTGCAATTGCAATGTTTGGACTACGTGAGACGTTTTTGTCATCTCCTGAAACTTTAGCACTTTTCTCTCCGCACCATCGAATTATTTTTCATAATTGCTACAATTTGCTGGACTTTGTACCATTTCTGAAGCGGCTTTAGCTTCAACTTTAGGAGGATGTGCAATCAATGTCTGCCATGGAAAAAACTAGAAACCAATGAGTTCTGATGCAATTTTTTTTTAATTTTTATGAAAAGCAACTTTTCTGACATACTGAGTTTTTCCGATTGTTTATAACGTAACTACATATAGAAATTTTTTTCAGAGCAATCTAACATAATCACTGAAATAAGATCCCAAAATTACCGTTTAGAGTATTTTTCCTCGTAATTTATAATGTTTTGTATGTCAATTATGTCAGGGTTGTTTCTGTTTTGGTGTTTTTTCTTATATATTTTATCTGTATAGTTTCTATAACTGTAAGGACTACTCGTCCATTTAGGTAATTATTATTATTAATTATTATCTTCCTACTGATAACGCTGCTTGGTCAGTTTTCGGAAGATGACTAAAAAATCAATAAATTAATTCGGTTGTTTCTCTTAAAAAAATTAACGATTTATTTTCATTTAATTGCAATATATTTTCTAATTAAATTCGGCCTGAATTCATCATATATAAGGATAATGATTTAATGGAACCACAAAATCATTACCGAACTGCCAATATTACCAAATTGCATTATTTCAAAACCATAGGATACGGATTATTTGTGTTACCGTTACTATATTTTAGGATAATCTGGAATCACAATCACAAAATGACTAAAGCCAATTTTTGACGTAAGAGCATTGCTAAAATATCACATTTTATTAAAATCGTTTGCTATATGCGAAATAACAAGTTCAAAAATAAAAATAAATTATAATGTCTTTGATTGTTCCATATGACTGAATATGCCGACAGTTATAATTATGTCGTCTCCCCTACGTCCAGGGTCTCCAACACCAAACGGATGAACGAAATTTTGAGGGTTCTGACAAAACGTTGACTTAATTTTTTGCCTTACTAAAATTTGGTTTGAATAAAGTTGATTTATCGAATGTTGAAACGTCAATACATTTATTTATTCAAAAAGATTTTTCATATCAATTCCATTGCGTCATTTTAAATTACATTAAAATTACCATACGTATAAAAATTTTACAATTATAATCATTAACCATTGCCCTGTAATATGAGCAGCAAGGAAAACTAACTTTGTGCGTAAATATCAACGATTAAGTTGATATTCTTCTAACTAGTGATTATTTTTTCCAGAGGCGGATTAAGTTGATTGGGGCCCTTAGAGCCTATCTCTACTCCCCCAAAAAAGTGATGGGTTTTAACAAGCAATAATTTTTAATATTTTAATAAATGTTGAACATTGCACATGTTTGTGCCAAACAAAGTAATATTTCCAACATGAATTTATACCATAAAAAAAATTCCTGCCGTTTTTAAAAATCACCCTGTATTTGTGTTCTGAACTTGGTTTAGTAAATTCATCGATTAATTTTGCAGTTTTCTTTTATCTGAAATTTTTAAGAACTAATTTTTGCAAGTAAGTTATGTGTTTTCATTTAAACTTACAATGTGTTTATCATTGAAATTTTTGTATACAATTTTTCTCATAACATTGTACTTACGTACAGTCAATCATAAGCAATGAATTTTATCATTTATGGACACAATATTTATGGACACAAGGTATTATATCTATCCTCAGGTATTCGATAATAACACTTTCACAGAAAAAAAATGGATTCAGAATTCACAAGAGTCTAAATTTAGACAAACATAACTTTGATCCGAGGTAGTGTTAGTTTTCAGGTGCTGATCGAATTTCAATGATAGTTTTTATTTTTATTCGTAAAAACCTTTCTTAAACTTTTCAGATCGTCACAATTAATTAGTTTGTTTCTGACTTTTTTCTTATACTCATGTTTTGTGTCATTGATATATATGATAAAAAGAAAGGGCCCCATTAGACTGTCCTGATGAATCCCTTTTTTAATCTCCATCTAGTCTAATTCATATTTATTATTACAATGGTCTTAAATTTTTTTTCGACCCAATTTGGTAATTTTTTATTTTGAGTTGCACTGAAAAACGCAATGGAATTTTGAAAAAGTTTAAAAACAGTACTATGGTAAACATAATTTAGTAGTTTTTGTGCAAAAATGCTTGAAAATATTTTTTATTATTCTTGACAAAAAAATACACAACTTCGTAATTTTTTAGGAGATTTATGATAAAACTCGGAAATAAATTTGAGTTTTTCAGTCAAAAACGTGCTCAAAATGATAAAAATGGAATTTCTCGAAATGTGGGAACTTAGAACTGAAAAATCACTACACGCTTGTAAAATTCCAGAAAGTGTATTCTTTACTTTAATTTGGTGTTTTTATGAAATTTTGTGAAAAATGAGAAAATCAAATTAGAAAATGTGCTAAGACGCTTAAAGAAAACGTTTTTTTTTGACCTAATTTGCGCTTTTGTGTTTTCGACTTAATTTGGCGGCTTTTGAACTGTTGTAATGGTAATTTAATTAAAAAAATTAGGTGGTGTCTAACAATTTTTATATAAAACAAGTAGAAATAAGTAAATATGACGTAAACACAAACACAAGGGATTGTAAGAACCGGCAGAAATAAGAAAATAATGCAGTAAAAGGTTAACACATAACATAGCTAAATTGTAAACGTAAGACCACAACTTAATAAAAGTATAAATACCCTTTAGTCATCGTGATTATCTAGTAAATATAAGAAAAAGGACGCAAACGTAAGAGCGTAACAAAACTTAAACCCTAAACGTGGACCGTAAGAAAACTACCTTCTTGGATCAAAAAATATTTGGAACTAAATTATTATTATTATTTCGTTACGAGAAAAAACTGAATTAAACTGAAAAAGAGAACTTTTATTTTTTAGAAAGTAACAATACAAGATTGTATTAGCAAATTTATGTCTTACAATATTTTTCAAAATTTTCAAGAAAAATACTAACTTAAACATGTATTTTGTGAATTAATCGATTTTCTCTAGTGTGTTAATTTTATAATTGTCAAATAAAACAAAATACTTCGATATATAGAGAACTTCCAGTGTAAACTATAGCAAATTATTTTCATATAATTTTTTGCACTTTTTTTCTTTTTCCTGTCCCAAAGTTAGAAAGGGAAATTAGGTGCAGAAAGTACTGTTGTGACAAGTTGTTGAAACAACAGATAATGAGGCCTGAATGGATATTAAGTTGCATGTGGCGGTTTATTTGGGAGTATTAAATCGTGATGAATGGATTGGTGGTGCAGCTCGAAGCAGTGGCAGGCAGAGAAGAGAGCAGGGTGCACCATAATGGGATAGAAGATCGAAACATTGAGAGAGTACCATCACCATCGGCAGTATATAACCCAGTGCAGTTTCGGCAGACTCCGCAGGTCGATGCTCCTATTCTGGCCCTGCATACTTACACAACTGCTGGCACTTTTTGCGCACTGTTTCGTAGAAGTTAAGCTATAGCCGTCCTGTCACTCACTCTTGTACCAAAAATGAACCAGATTCCTTACGTCTGCAATCTGATTTTTCGCGGCTACCCGAACGATTCTCACGCTCGCAGCCCCCAAATTCTCCGTTCAATCGATTTACTTTTTACAAATATTTCCAAGATCATAATAACTTTCATACCTTCACAGACGGATTATTTCTATGATGGTATTGTTTCATTTTTGTTCGCGGAGAAACGTTATATTAGCAAAAAATTCTTTCAATTCGCTGTTTGTGGAAAAGGTCAATATCCAGACACTTCGCCTAGTCCTGACCCAAATCCAGTGAAGCATGTCGCTTTGATAGAGGGAAAATGTGCGATGCTCTATTCCTTCTGACCTTGGCAAGGATATGCCGATAATCAGGTGGAGTCGCGTTTTTTTTTCATAAACGTGTGAGGTAGAGTTGTTTTGTATCATCTCTGACTGGGTCGCTTTCGCTTATTTGTGTTCAGGGGAAATTAAGCCCAAACCTGGATTTAAACCATTATTACTTTACCAAAACCATTAATTATTGCACTACTGGACTAAAACTACACAATGTGTATCAAGTTTTTTTAATCTTTTATTTCAGTTCAAATCAATTCTTTCTCGGAATGAAATAGTCAAGTCATTTTGCGCCAAATATTTTTTAATTCATGAAAAAAGTCATGTTATACTCTTACGTTTACGTGTTTTGGTGTTTATCCGGTCTTTTCTTACATATTTTCAAGTTGATTAAACGGTATTTATACTTCTATTAAGTTGTGATTATTTTAATTTTATTTTATTTTCAAATGTAGAGAGTGATTCGAAAATTAAGTATACGTTTAAGTTTTAAATTATGTTACGCTCTTATGTTTACGTCCTTTTTTATATTTACTCGATAATCACGTCGATGCAACAGTATTTATATATTCATTATGTTGTGGTCTTTCGTTTAGAATTTAGCGCCTTTACGAGTATGTGCTTAACTTTTGCTGTATTATTTTCTTATTTTTGTTGTGTTTACGTTTACGTTTTCTTACAATCTCTTGTTTGTGTTTATATCATATTTTACTTATTTCTACTTTTTAATTTTCGAAAAAAACATTTTCTTCAAAAGTTTTAGCACTTTTTTCAACTTGATACTCAAATTAAGGTAAAGAAGACAATGTTCTGCAGTTTCCCATGCGTGTAAGGTGATTTTTCAGTTCAAAATTCCTGTATTTCGAGAAATTCTGAAAAAATTAAATGGTGTTTTTTTACCATTTTTATCATTTTAATTTTTTTTGACTTAAAAACTCAAAATTTTTTAATTTCATCATAAATCTTCTAAAATATCGTCAAATTTGCGCCGTTTTTTCAATCATTTTTGCATAAAAATTACTAAATTAAGTTCACCATTGTTCCATATTTTACCTTTTTCAACCGTTTCAGCACTTTTTTGGCTTGATACACAAATGTTTTGCAAAATTTAGTGGAAGTTTTTTCTTTATAAACCGTTTCAGCATTTTTTTCAGCCTGAGACACAAATATTTTTTAAAATTCTGTGCGAAATTTAGAAACTAGATTTTCTAAATTTTTTTAGAAAGCTAGAAACTTATTAATTTTTCGAAATTTTGTCAAAAAACGTCCAAAAATTTCAAACTTAATGTAGACTTTATAGGTTTGTAACAATAAGTTTGCGATTGATTAAACCATTCAAGGACAAATTCGATATCTGGCAGAAAATTTCATATTAGATGTTTTGAGTAGAATTTTTTTTTCGAAAATTTTAGACCATATATGTATCTACCATTACACAAAATTTTGTTTTGAAAATTGTAAAAAATTTGAAATTTGCTACTATTTTCTATTGTTACTCTTTAAAAAATAATTTTCAGTTCTTGTTGGAAAGAACATTTGAATTATTTGAAGTCATTTGGTTCCAAATATTTTTTTAATTCAAGAAAAAAGGTATGATACACTCTTCCGTTTACGTCATGGGGTGTTTCCGGTCTTTTCTTATTTTTTCAAGTTGACTATACGTTATTGCTACTTCTATTAAGTTGTAGTTACGTTTACAATTTAGCACTTTTTTGATTAAGGATTTAATCTTGCTGCATTATTTTTTTATTTCTACCGCTTCGCTTCTTCAAACTTCTTCACTTTTACCTTCTTCAATTTTTATATTTAAATGTCTCCGGTTTTACGTTTGCACAGACGTCTATCTGTTCTTACAATTCTTTCTTTATGTTTATCCGACATATTTTACTTGTTTCCACTTTTTTATAGCAAAATTGTCAAACTTGATTTGGGTGCTTTTACCACTGATCGCCTTTCGCACATATTTTAACACCATTTTTTAATTAAACCCACATTACAAACTATAATTACTTGAATAAGAGAAAAAAACGCTAACATTTTGCACAAATCAGTTCATAAGTAAACAATTAAGAGCAAATTAGGTCGAAAAAACATTTTCTTCTAGCGCTTTAGCACATTTTCTAATTTGATATTCTAATTTTTCACCAAATTTCATCAAAAAACACCAAATTAGTTTCTGTAATTACATTAACTTTACTGTATTTATTTATTAATTACAGTTCGAGATTTATGTAGGTACTTCGAGAAATATGAATATGAAAAAAAAAACAATTAAACCTCATTTTAAAAATGACATTGTTTTTTTTTTCCTTTTCATGGTTTTCTGCACGTTTTTGTCATAGAGACTCGAAATCTGTAGCGAATTTTGTCACAAATTTCCCACAAAATCTCCAATTTCGTCTTGTTTTTATATTTTTTAGTCAAAAATAAAAAATATATAAACTATTGCCAAACTGGCCCCGTTTTTCGTGCATTTTTGCACAAAAACTACTAAATTAAGCTTATCATTACATAATTTTTGAGCTTTTTTAAGATGTCAGAGCATAAAGTCAGGAACTCACTTATATGGCGAAATTCAAAAATTACCGAATTGGGTCGAAAAAACAACTTTCAATTCTAAACCGTTTCAGCACTTTTTCTACTTGAAACACAAGTGTTTAGTAAAATTTCGTCCAAAATTTAGTGAATCGTTGTTAACTTTTACGGTAAAAAACTTTTGTTAAATTTTGTCAAAAAACGTCCATCAATGTCTTAATGTAATGTAATGTTAATGTAACACAAATTCGTTATGTGGTGGCCAATTTTATATAAACACATACAATACAATAAAAATTTAAAATTATTGACAGAAGAAATTAATCCAATGCGTATGCGCAATGTAAAAAAAATCTACTTGCAGAGATTTTCAGTGGAGGGGACCGGAAATCTGTTCGTCTTAAAGAGGAATTCAACTTATAAAAGTGAAATTACATTGATTTCTATTAGTAAATGCTCGGGACCAACCAATCCGTTTGACTTAATGAATTTTCGGGATATAGAAGTCTTCGTATAAAGTTTTTACTGTATCTTTAAAACAGCGGTTTGAAATTTTTTTTAATCCACTTGCAGATTGCTTTAATGGGTTGTTTGGCGCAAATTCGAATATTTCCGCGATATTTTTAAAATTTGGTAAAGTCTGTAGTGTCGTAGATAGGGAGAATGTGGCGTATAAGAAGAAGAGGTTTTTGTTTTTAAATTAGCATGGATTATAAGTTCCGGGGAGATTTATTTGTGCAAGTAATGATGAAGCGGTGGAAGTTCATGAGCTTATTTAATTCTGAAGACTGAGACTGGGGCTTAAAAAAACGGCACACAAATGCTTGTTATATGCGGATTAAGGGAATTATGAGTCATGCAGATTTAGTTAGATCTTCTTATATCTGAGCCGGCTGTTTTGTAGAGAAAGTGCATTAGGTAGGGGAGAAGAATACAGAGCGATAGGGTTATCGAGGGCCCCTCGTTTCAAAGCAGTGGTGGCTTGTCGAACGTCTGACAAATATAACGTTCAGGAATTCAGATGCTTTTTGACCCCACTTAACCCAGATTAAACGCGGTCGCAATAGACTAGTCAACCGGCCAGATTTGTACGTTGTTCAATCGTTTGATTTTAAAAATCACTACTTTTCAAATTTAATATTGCCACCGATTAAAAATAGTTTATTCTCCTCTTTAGTCCCCAATACTGCTAGGAATAATTGAAAGGGAATTTTTTCATTATTTTTCTGGAGTTTCCTGGTACGTAGGCTTATTTTGTATCAAATATCTTTAGATTAGGAAAATAAACGGTTTTTTTGAGAATATTATTTGGGTAGTTATAGCAATTAGTTGCAGTGGTTTTTTTTTTTTAGAAGAAAATTGATAAATCAAGAATAAATAGTTCCCGAAATATATAGTTTTCAAGGCATCACTAAGTAACTTTTCATATTCTGATGAAAAACTGATTTGACCAGCTCAAGATATCATCAATCATTAATCGATTAATCGCAAGAACTTTGATAGGAGATGGTGTCAGTTTTCAGGTGGTGATCGAATTTTTGTAACATATTTTTTTTCATTTAATTTATATGTAAATACTATATCAAATCTGCTGATGAGGGAGCCATAATAGCTTCATTAAATTTTGCATAAGTTTTTGACACATTAGATCACAATTTTTTTTGTAAAAGCTAGCTTTTTATGGGTTTGATGAAAATGCTGTTTTATCATTCTCTTTCTACTTGCAATTTGTAATGAACAAGCAAAAATTTTATTTGGGACACATAACCACATCATGTGTGCCTGAGGGCTCAGTTTTGGGTCCCATCCTTTTTTAAGTTATACTGCAAATATACAGACTGATCCAGAAATACTGAGTCTGTTGGCAACACATTTGAAAGTTTTTGTGCTCGTAATTTGCAACACTGTAACCGAATTCGATTTCTCTTGACAATTATTTGACGTACAACCCCACAAGAATGTTAAATTGTTGTTAACTGGAAGAGTACTCCATTAGTATCCTTAAAAATTTAAGTCCAGTGTTGCCAACAGACTCAGTATTTCTGGATCAATCTGTATTACCCATTACAAAACATTAAGATTGTGAAGCTTTTGTAGATGTCTTAAATACCTTGATACTGTATGCATTCAAATAAACAATGATCTAAAGGCAATAGCGGAACATTGCAGCACTGTTCAGTTTTATATTTTGCGCTTAAAGGCTAGAAAAACATTTTGAATGATAATATTAATATTAATATTAATAATACTAATTAAATGTTCTTAAAAAACAAAAAAGCTACTAGTTACCACTGATAATGATCTCTGATTTAAAACACATGGGTCTGTCAGTATAAAAAAATTACCTCCTTGAAACTTTTATAATCTAATTATCACACCTTAAATTCCAAATTGAGAACAAAAACTTGCTGAAACTCCAGTAATTCTCTTTATTATATTACTGTTTTATAATTCATATATTATCCTTGTTTAAACGCTGTTGATAAATATAAGTTGCAAAAAATTCAAAATAATTGGCTTAAAAATATTTGATTAGTCCCTAATATATTAATTTCTGAATTAAAGTGTTTAAGAGAAAATTATCTTTCCCAGTACCATCTAGCAATGTTTTTATTTCGCTTTTTTTTGAACTCTACACCCAATTACTTAAGTAAAATTCAACGACAAGATTCCCATACTGCTCTCATTAATCTTTGTAACGCACACAACTTTCATTACGTAGGTTTCGTATATTCTACATCTTTTATCGATCTTTTATTAATAATTCTGTTAAAATTTTAACAACGTAACTACATAACGAAATTTTCGAAAACGAAGTTAGTTTTAATGTTAATTTTATTACCAATTTGGTCCTATTTTGTTTTTTCTTTTTCTTTCTCAAATTTATCCTTTTTTTCTCTCTTGTCCCATATTGTAAATTGAAATTTTTTTCTATATTATTTGTTTATTTATTAGAGTCTTTAAATTCTATTATTGTATTCGTATAATATTTAAGTTGAATACCCCTATGCTAGACTTCGCTCTTTAGTTAAAATTCTTCTATTTCTATTATTATTATTATTATTATGTTTTTCGTAGACTGTTCTGAATTCTTGTTAAGGAAAGACATTCACTATATAGCTGAGTAAATATTTTTATAAAGCAATCTCATAGTCCGTTAACATCTTTCTGATTCAGAAGATCGTTAACATTTTTAGTTGTTCTTTGAATAGTTGCTTTTGTTACTAGTGTATAAGAATTGAACCCTTTATGATCAGAAATTCATAAAGATGTGTATCTTTTATTTTTAGTACATATTCTTGCTATGATATATTAGTAGTAAACACGCTGTCGATTTTAGTGGATAAATGTTTCATTATTCTAGTGTCTAAACCAACTATTTGAACTAAATAGATTAAATGACATGAAAACACTATTTAATGTAATAACATCACTCGAATGTGACATATTGAAATTTATGTTAAAGTCAAGGGAGATAGTTGATTTAAATTTTTGTTTACTCTATTGAAAAATATAATTAAAAAATATAAAGCATATGTTTTTTAAAAGTTTTTATTGAAAAGATGTAAAGCTTTTAAAAATTTTAGAATCCTAACCTGTTAGCAAAAATATTTTTTATTTTTTACTGAATCTTTTAAATAAAAGCTTTTCAAAAAACATTTTTACATATTTTTTTGTTTTTTAGTCTTTACTTATTCTAGTTTTTTCGCTGAGTTGTAGTTTATTTGCCTTGTAATAACATTATTTGGCTGATTTTTGCAAACTTGTAGCGGTATGTGGTATAAAACAGCTGTTAGCATTTGACAGCACCTGAATGAATGAATTTACAAAAAATTATAACAAAGTAGTATTGCATTGTCAGGGAGATTATGTATATGTGCAAAATTCCAGCTCATTCGGACAACGGGTACCCTCTCAAATTTGACTCGGAAAATACGAAACAGAATATGAAAACTAAGTTTTATGTAGGGCCCTTCCACGCTATTTCCCGGTGGGCTCTGTTACCCGACCCGACCCTACGTTCAATCGTTGGTTTATTTGTTCCAGAGCCAGGCGCTAGCGCTGACGAGGACGTGCAAAACGCCGTCTCCTCCAAACACGACACCCGCTGCCACCGGCCGTTCCAGTCGAGAGTCGGCCGAGCGCGCTGCCACCCCGCCGCCCCCGCGGACGCCTCCAGAGAGCACCGTGTCTCCGCCGTCCGTGAAAGAGGAGTTCGACGCCGCCAAAACCTCCACAGGTAAGAGCTGCTGCCTACCGCCGAACGCGTTAAGAATCGCCGCCACCGGGCGCCGCCCCCGCGCCCCGCTCGTCGGTCGGATTGAAGCGGATTGTGCGGCGTTAAGCAGATTATCTGCTCATGATTGATGAAACGGCTGCAGCCCGGTACACCCCAACCCAAAAACATTCAGCGGTCGGATCAGGTATGCAGTCTGCCCATATGCCATACAGACACATCGACGGGATAGTAGCGAGCCGACTAGCAATGGTAGGCCAGTTAAAGCTGGATTAAGCTGAAGGTAGGGAATTAGAGGAAGCTGGGATTAGAGGGACTCTGGCCTCCTCCTGCTTCGAGACGGGAAGTAGGGGATTAAGCCCGCGCAGGATTAACATTCACGAGGGATCAAATATAAAAGAAAAATTGAAAACATAACACTCAAATTTATTACTAATGCCTTTATACCTACTACCTACATAAAAACCAACGATCTCGGGCTGTCTATTCGCTCACCTATCGCCACACACAACACACGTCAACGCATTTTAAATATTCGTGTTATTTATTTAGTCCGAGTTAATATAGTATTTTTTCTTGAAAATTTTGTACATCTTTTATACATACTCTCTTAAAAATAAAAACAAAAGTTCTTTCTCGGATGAAATAGTCACTTACTTCCAAATATTTTTTAATTGAAGAAGAAAGTTATGGTTCACGTTTACGTTTTACGATACGCTCGTACATTACGTGCTTTTTCTCATATTAATCGATAATCACGTTCATTGAATGGTATTATACTTTTATTAAGTTTTGGTCTTACGTTTACAATTTTGCGCCTTTTTGTGCTTATTTTATTTGTTTTTAGTTTAGTTGTCAAAGCTGTTCCAACAAGCGCGTAAATGCAAAATTTGAATTTGAGTGGAGTCATTTTTTCACAGGTTAGTTTGTAGATCATTTTAAATATTTGTAACCGAGTTTAAACAGGTTAAAATATATCATATATTATAAGTTCAAATTGCATGAAAAAATATCGTAACCTTCTGGGGCTTTTAGAAACAACATAAATAAATTTGAAAAAAAATCCATGTCATTTAAAAATAAAATGAAAAAAATTTTTGTAGTCATTATATTTTTTTTAAATGGTAGGCAGTTTTTTGATAAATTTTATTCAGGGGTCTTGTATATGACTTATTTATGAATCTGTATTTTTTTCAAGTCATTTGAACGTTAGATTTTCCTCAGTTTTTCCATAACCCGAACTTGGTTACAAATATTTAAAGCGAGATATAAACTAGTCTCTGAGGTAATGATTTAACCTATGAACATATCCAATTGTAAAAAACGATTTTTATCATTTTTTTTTATAAACTAAATTTCAAATTTGTGTATTTGCACGGCCGCTTGTACAGTGTGCTTGTACAGTATAGTTCTACCTTGACATATTTTTTTAAAATTAAATCAACTTACAAACTATAAAAGTCGGCACATTAGGTCAAGCAAGACATCTTCTTGCACTTTTTATTTGATACTATAATTTTTCACCGAATTTAATTAAAAAACACCAAATTAAGATAAAGAAGGCAATGAGACAAGTGAGTGAGTCGATTTTTTAATTCCAAAATAACATATTTTGAGAAATTCTGAGTCAAAAGGGGACCGGAAATCTGTTCGACTTATCGAATTTTCGAGATATAGAGGTTCGGCTTATAGAGTTTCCACAGTATAACCACTTTCGACCTACATGACTCCTAATATAATTTTTTTAAAGCTCTTCTGGTTATATTGGTAGTCGATAACTATTAACAAAATTTATTAACTGCTTTGCCAATTCAAGTAAATGAATGAAGATAAATAGTTATTATTATTACAGTGATAATTTTTTTTATGTATATATCTATCATGCTATGATTGCTATGTAAAATATGCTAAAAACAAAGCAAGTAATACAATAGTATTGCGTCAAAACTGAAACAACAAACTACTAAATACAACATAAAAGTTGAAAAAAGCAGTTTTTCTTATGATGTACATAGACTATGATAATTCTTGTTTCTCTCCTAAAAAATTTTTTACCTCACATAGAAATTTGAAAACACTAAATGAAAGATCTTAGCTTTTTCTTTCAAATGACGATTTCAAAACAGCTATTCAAACTTATGAGGTTATCGATTTTTAAAGGGCTTTTAAGTCTACATCGATTTGTTATTAATTATTCTCTGCACTTGTGTTTAATAGTCTTTAAGTTAATTTAATCCTAACCTCGGAATATTACGTTCTGAAAACTGTGTTTAATAACATTTTTTATAGTGGATCAAAATGGATTTTTTAATATTTTTCACTTTTTTTTTCTAAATTTGCGAGTGAACTATTTTCGCTCATTTCTGTGTACACAATCTGGATGTGATTTCATGGACTGCAGAATTCACTTCGAGAGAAAACATATGAAAAACTTCTTACTAATTCCATACCAGAATCAAAAAACTGATCAATTAAATTAGCACAGACCATGGTTTAAGTGTTACAACCATCTTAAATTACACTCAATTTTTGCCAAAAAAATCATTGCAGCAAAAGATTTTTTCTATTGTTCTACAGTTCAAACCTCTCGTTCGACAATAGATTGTCTTGTACAACTTGTATAATAATATACGGTGCGCTCAAAAAGTCTTTAGATCAACTCTTTGATAGATTATCGGTTTATTCTGTTGAATGCGCTACCTGCGATTTTCTCCAACGCCAGTATTTTCGTACGTAGTAATCGTAAGAAATCAACATACATTCAAAATTTCACAGCAAGAGTTAATCTAAAGACTTTTTGAACGCACTGTACTATTACCACATTATCTTTCACCATAAGTTAAACTTACGACGTCATTCATTTCTAGCCGCTTGTTACATGAAAAATTAGGCACCAATTAAAAATTACTTGATAAGATATCAAGTCCAGTTGATGTCAAAATATTTATTTGTTTCGATGAACCCGGGAAACAATAAAGTGGCGTAAACGAGGTGTTCGGTAAGTTCTCCCCACTTCATACCAACAGGTGGTTATCCTCATACATTTTACACGCGAATGAATTTTTGCCCACATGAGGCGAATATGACACATTTGTTTGCACTGCCCAAAATCCAGCACAAGACTAGTCAAATAGTTTTCATTTTGTATGTGATTTTATAACCGTAAAACCAAATTAGTACCCATTACTACAAATAAATGATTTTCGCGTTTTTGCTAGGAGACATTGTGTTATCTGCTTGTTACCGTTAAAGAATCTAATAATCGTAAGAAAAGTTTGCTATTGTTGCGATATTGTTGTTTCTCGGAAAAGGAGCAACGCCGTGATCGTGAAAGAAGTGTATCGTTTTTGGATTTTAAGAAGTGGGTATAAAAAGTGTTCTGCTAAATATTTGTAGTAAAATGAGTGCGTTTTAAGGAGTAAAACCGGCGAAGCATGTGGGAAATAAAACGTCCGGATTACAGAAAGTAGTGCATTTCTGTAGAATGACGATAACACGCACCAATGGCTAAACTTAATCCGTATTGAATTAATCCGTATATTATTGGGATTAGACGGGCGAACTGAACAGGTTTATAGTTGTATTCATAGTGGCCATAGAATAAGAGAGAGGAAGAAGCGAATCTCTCTGTCTACCCCTCGTTTTTTCGCGAAAGCGCCACCTAACCCTGGGAGAACGAACTAATTCGATAATAGCGGGAAATTCAAACAGGACATTTTATTTATTTTCCAAATTTAAAGAATTATAAATGTTAAATGTTTCTGTACTCATGCACTGTTACGAGACATTTTAATAAAAAAGCATCTGTAACAGTTGCAATAGCACAAAAACATTTAACATCGCTTAATAAAATGAAACAAAGTCTTTCCAATAAAAATTTATTAAAAAAATAATAACGTGCTGGAATGTATAGGCAAAATTAATTTAACTCGAATTGTTCTTCATAAACATACTCAGATGTAATAATATATGTAAATACATTGTCTAAATATACATAATGATCCAGAGAAACTGAGTATGTTGGCATCAGATTAAATTATTGAATTGCTACCTGAAAGTGTACACTATTGGTATCCTTTAAAATTTAAATTCAGATTGCTAACAGACACAGTATTTCGGGATCAGTCTGTATAAATACATCAGTTTTGTTGGTTTGATTACTTGTCTACAGACTGTTCAGAAAAGCAAAAAAATATCAAAATTTTGCTTGTAACCTTTGACAATAGTCCAATTTTTAAGTCCCTTAAGGCTAAATTTAAACAACTATTTTTCGAAATTTATTCGCGGTTATAAGGTTTACGGACATTTGTAAAAGCGGCCCTAACACGTACTTTAACAGTTTGATGTCAAAGTTCTTGATAAGTTTTGAAATTTTTTAAAAGTAATCTCGATTGCATCATAGTTATTAGTAAATTACTCAAACACAAGAGAATTACAAGTGTGCTAAAATTATTTTAAATAAAAACCCACATATCTGATATACATAACTATCACTGGAAGTTAACTGATTAAAACTACCATGTAATCATTTAAATTTATAATAATAGTAGGCTTTAATATTGATTAACTTGTATGATACTTGTAGAATACGTTTTTTCGCTTAGTTTCTAAATTAAGCAATCACAAAAAGGACAAACCTTGTTTTTTTAACAGGCATAGGCGTTATAACATTGTGTAAAACAACATAAAAGATTAAGACATAGAGGGACATGGCGAATTTGAAAACCTTGAACCATAGCAAGTCCTAAACTCCCTGCTTTCACAAAATACTAGCTTCGCAACTACAATAAATTTATTTATTATTATGATATACCTATTAATTACTGCACATTATATTTAACTCGTCTTCATGGGATTTTCAATTACATCCCAAGAACCGTTATCATCTCCAAGGACGGTCTTCATCTCCTAAGTTTGTGTGATCCTTCTTGGTGTAATATGATTATATTAATATCTAGAAATCGCAATTAATTGGTGTATAGACACCTTTCAATAACGTTTACCTTAATTTGCCTTAAGTTGATTCATCCTTCATTAAAACATTGTCATTCACACTATACACTAGATTCAAATAAAAGATCCATATAAAAGTAGAGATGTTTGATCACAAAAACATCCAAAAAATCACGTTAAATCGTTTTCTGAAGTCTTTAAAACACATTAAAACAAAATGTCGCCAAAAACCGCAACGACAGCAAAATAATCGACTGTTGATAAATCAAAGAATTAAAAAGAGAAGTGTGCGCACGTCGATTATTTTTAAGTGAACCTTCTTTACTTTTAGCAAAATGTGTGACAGATTCCTTTAACTTTACAGATTTCTTTGCAACTGACGCGACCTCTAAGCTGGAGCACACGAACTATTTTAGCCATTTCCCCCCTTTGCCCCACCCCTCCCAGTGAACACATAATTTGTATACACTTTCAGGGGCCTGATAGTGGCCAAGTCTGGCGTGCAGCCTCAACATATCGGCGGATTAGCGGTCCGTCTGATCCAGGCTTAGGTGTCTCCAAGGTGATCTCCATCGCCACTCGGCATCATACAGGGTGACTCTCTTAAAGCTCCCATTAGACACTTTTTAACTTTCAGTGTAGCTACGGCTTTGAAATTTTGTACACAGCGCGAATCGAACTTCCTGAGTTCAACTAAATTATTTCCAAAATGGCTGGCACGTCCGGAAGTGCGAGAAATTGGCGCCAAGTTTGAAATTTTAAGTGGTACTTAAGTTATGGTACGATTGCTTCCTCTCCGGGTTTGACCCGGAGTCTCCGAGCTCCAGGTTTTTTTGTATTTCCAATGTGTAATAAATTGTTGGACTTTATCGAAAATCTTTAGAAAAATGTTGTTTTAAAGTAAGCGACATATATTCCTTATAGTGCTGATAAAGCAAACTATGGTTTGCACAATTCGGTATATCAAAAGTTAACAAATTTGAATAAAAATATTCTTACGACGAATTGTAACTGTCATGGTATTCATAACTCAGGTAGGAATGCAACTAATTCGTTAAGTTTTAATGTTGAAAATTTAGTTTTTTAAGAATTATATAACAGAGCGAAAAATACTGAGACGTTAAAAGAGTGTTTTGAGTTTCTAGGGTTCTACATTTTAGCAGATTTTGTAGTATCTTTTGGGAGAATAAGAAGATTTTCGCATAGTTATTATTCTTTTCTAATAAAATGTATTAGGTAATTTAGAAGATATTAATTTAGAGAGTAAAAAAGAATTTGCTAAATTTTTTTTGTTTTGTTTTATTTTGTAAAATTAATTCAAAGATTTTTTGCAGCATCAGTTCTGTGTTACCCTAGTTTTTTTGAAAGGGGTTTCAAAGTTAATGTTTGAAGTTATTTTTATCGCAGTGTTAAAGCAGAAAAAATACGTATATTTTTTGAAAAAAAAAACTGGTCACCTCCAAAGAATTTTTGGCAGCACGGTTAATAATTACTTACAGGTTGAAAATATTAAGAAAAATAAAGTAAGTTTCATAATTTGTTGAAATTTGAAATCAAAGACAGTACTAATTGCCTACTATTATTGTGTTTTCAAAAACAAAAGTGCAACTTAATCGCCATTTTTTTTAGTTTTTGATGAACCATGGACATAAAAAATACAAATTTTTTGAACAATTTTACATTTTATACGCCAAAAAATAAAATATACTCTCAAATACAAAAATTGTTTAATTACTTTCGAATACTACCAATTCCTCAATCAAAATGAATTGACTGCTATTAAAATAAAGACTTGTTTTCAAGGAATTAGAGAAACTAATAAAGTACGATAAATAAAAGGATAATTACGGCGCGTAGTTCGGCGAACCTCTTCAAACGAGTTTGCCGCCCCTCACAATGTCTAAAAAACTATTTCTCAAAATATTAAAATGGAACACAATTTCTTTTTTCTTAAAAGAAAAAAAAACCAAAATTAAAAATAATATTTAATAGTTCAATTTGCCGCCTGGGTGCCGTGCACCTATTGCACCCCCGCTTAAGACAGCCCTGGCTATTTGTTCTTTGTGCATCACTACACGAACATTCTAAAAGTGGGAATATTGCAGGTAGATAGTAATACACTATACGATGTCATGTGTGACATGAAAAATCAAATAGCGCAACGTTTTTTTATGCAAAAGCTTCATCATCGTTAAAATATTTACAACCACAAAAAAACAAAAATTCATGAAAGATGCTACTCTGGTTTACCAAAAAAACTATTGATTATTTCAATAAATGATAGAATTTTACTTGTTTAAATTAAAAAAAAACTGTGACATCACATGACAAAATTATTGAAGCAAAAAATGGTACCCACATTACAAATATTGACGATAATATATATTACATAGTGATGTTGTAACTTTAAAAATCTCTTTAGAAAACCTTAGTCTGCTGAAACAATTTTGACCGAAATTAAAAAAAAATGAGATACCTAATTTATTATTGAGATACCTAAGCAATGCGTATTCCGAAAGAGTTTTTTCTTTTACGCCAAATCTATGGACAGATGATAGAAACAAAATGTTGAATTTTATTTTAATATGTCCTGTTTAGAATTTGCATTTTTTTAAAGAGGAACAAAAATCACCTTACGATCCTGCTAAAGTAATAAAAAATACTTATTTAAATTTGCTATTTCAAAATAACCTTTTTTATGGTCAAGACTTTATACCATATGATCTCTTGGTTTTTTAAGTTGCAGGAAAACGCTGATTATCATAATTAATCAAGCTGAAGAGTTTCAAGTTTCGAATGGTAATATTTACATTTTTTATCTCAGTTTGCACTAGTTTATCAATCACAAAGAAAAAAACGCCTACTCTAGTTATTATAAATTCAAATGATCGCTTGGTAATATGTTCCTGTTATGTATTTTGATTTTTTATTACGTTATTTTTAATTTTGACTATTTTTTATTAATTCAAATTTTTTAAATGTTCTTCTATTTTTGTTACCATTTAAAAGAAGCATCACCTTGTTGTTTTTAATTTTATCCTTGTTATTGTTTCAATTTTGTAAAATACAAATAAATTAACATTGTACATCCCTATAGGGTGACCCAGGGATACGTAATCGGACTATAACTATTTTGCTATTGGAAATATTGCTATGCCGTTTTTATTATTGGATAAATCTACGTAACCTACACAAAAATAAAAATATTATTATTATACACAGGGTCTTGTATACAGGGTGGTGAACCAAAGTTACATTTTTTAGACGGAACTTTCTATATATTTTTGCATGTTTAGATTCTACGTAACAAAATAATGAAACTTTGTATAGACTGCAATCTTTTTCGATTTCGCAATTATTATGAGTTTTTTCCAACAAATTTGTAACTGAAAAACTTAGAATTCTTTGTAGTTTCGGCAAATAGTCGACTTTTCGTTAAAGCACCCAGATAATGTGTACAGGTTGTGCCAAAACGCAAAAAGTTGAATAACTCTTTTTTTTTTAATGGAACACCATGTATTTGTTTTTACGTATCGATAGCATTTTTGGTAAGCTTTCTAATGGTGTGGTGTTTGTATAGCAAATTTAAAATATTTTTTGAGATTTTCCAAAAAATGTATGTTATTACAAAAAGTCTAGAATCTGATAAGTCAAATGGTAATTTATTTTTTGATATATACTAATGTGACTAATTAGTAATTACATTAGTAATCTAATTGCAGGGCTTAGTGTAAGAGTATGATGTGCCACACATTCTGGCAAAGTATGAGATCAACGGTTAAAATGATTTATCTACAGTTTCAGAACAAGCAATACTGTCAGAAACCACAGCGCAAGTAACACTGATGGGAGTAATTTAAAGCAATAATTGTCTTGCATTATTAAAATTTTAATAGAATTTTATTCAAGAACTAATTAGTTTGTGTTTGTGGCTTATCATGTTCTTACGCTAAGCCCTTCAATTACTACTTGATACATGAATAAATTTCATTCATTAAGAAAAGAAATATTTTTTTGAAAACCTTACGAAATATTTCAAATTTGCTAGACAAACCGCATACTTTCTAATGTACAAAGCTTATAAAAAATGCTATCGATAGATGTAAACAAATACATATTGTCCAGCTAGTTTACACAATATCCAACTAGTTTACAAGATATGTAAAGATATGTGACTTCAGTTTTAGGAGTGTCATTTTTTTTATCGTAAATGTACATTAGGTAATTGTTTTAACTAAAATTCGACTACTTGCTAGAACTACAAACTATTCGAAGTTTTACTGTTGCAGATTTGTCCGAAAATATTCATAGACAACTTCGCAGTGATTTTTCGAAAGCTGGTCTTTTTGGAAACGCAAAGTTGAATAATTCCAAAACGAAAATAGATAGTGCAAAAATAGGTGTTCCAATAAAAAATATATAACTTTGGTTACCACCCCTGGGTCACCCTGTATTTAAAAAATGTATTACTGTGCTTTTAAAAGAGCATTCCTTCTTTTAAGTTGAATTATAAGTTAATAAAATTTTCCGGGTCAACCCAAATTCTAATAAGGTGGCAACCCTTGTGGGTGCTCGTAGTTTTGGACAAAAAAAAAGAATCAGCCTGTATACATCGAAACGAAATAATTAATCCTCGTTGCTGCAACAATCACATGAACGGGGGTGCACGTGTCCCAGTCCAGGGATTATCGGATAGTCGAGGTTTAATCCTTACGAAAGCGATCACCGGACTGCAACGAAAGGAGACAGATGAGTGATTCGACGAGATAAGCACGCAGTCGGATTAGGAGCGTGCATGTGCAGTCCGTAAACGTTGCATTCGCTCCAACTAAACCAGGATGGATATTCATTCGGCTCGAACACCGACTGGATTGAAGGGGATCAAGAGCGGAAGCAGATAAACGTCCGGCGGGGAGCGCGGGCGGATTACCGACACTGTGATAGTGCACATCCGCTTTCCAAATGATATGTTCACAATTTACAAGAACATTTTGGCAGGTTTCCCACAAGTCACCAATAAACGATCAAAGAAGTAATTAACTTGCCGCCTCATTTTATTTTTGTCCCGGCTCCATTGCTAACGTGATTATTCATTGCTATGGCTTTTACCAAAAATCCGATTAACATCACTAATTTTCTTTTGTTTCTCATCATTTTTCAATGGCTTTCTTAAAAGTAAAGACCAGCATGTAAGAACTCACTATTCAAAAATACCGCCCCACAAATCTTTTATCCTAAAAGATCACGTTGCAAGCGACAGACAGCAGACTTCAAAGTTACCTCTCTGACAATAAGCCAAACAGTGCCGAATCCTAAGTCACACTAAACACAATACAACGAAAATGGTAATAAATGACTTAATTTTTGAGAAATTTTGATTAAGCATAAGTCTTTGCTTAGATCGTTACTACCATCAAATTTTGATATGTGCTTGTAAGTACCATGTTATGGGAAAAATAAATAAATAAAACGTTTATACTCAAAAAAAGTTGTTCAAGGGGGGCGCCAGAATGATACGAGTGTCATGAGAATGTCTCAGATATTCCGAGTGCTCTTAAGCACTTTTTATTACATAGCATTTAGATTATTTTACCTGGAATTTACAATATTTTATTTAGAAAACCACTTTTATTTACTTAGCAGGTTAGCTTATCTGAAAAATATAGTTCAGTGTTAAAATGATTTAATAGTTATTTATTTAACGAGTTTGAGTGTAAATCGGACGTTTTATTACACGAGTGGTTTATCATCTACGATGTGAAATAAATGAACCGATTTACACGAAAACGAGTTGAATACAACATTTTATTCTTTGAATTACACTCAACAAGGTTTAAATTGCTTTAAATCTGTTAAAAATAATCTGACGTTTTGTATTGAGAAATGCCAAATAGTTGTCAAAACTGCTTTACACAAGAGAAAAACCGGAAATTTTGACAGTGTCGAAGAATAAAAATTATTTAGAAATCGTAATGGGTAGTACAGAAGAATCAACAAGAAATTTTATACTAAAATTAATTTATCGCATTGCTAAACGCAAATACAGGGTGATTTTTAAAAAACAGCAGGTGCTGCAGAATTTTTCTTTATGGTATAAGCTGACGATTTTATTTTTTTTAATGCCATAGTATATTTTGGGTTATGTACAACTTATTTTTTTTTGTAACTTGGAAGATATTGTTTGTTTCGTACAGACATGTCCAATAAAAATTATTGTTTAAAAAAAAGTATAAAACGATTTAGATATTTCAATTTTTCGTAATTGTTTCTATAAATTTTATGTTCCTTGAAACGTTTAGTTTTTGTAATATTTGTTAATAGAACTGCAAACTTTTTTAGAAACCCATTTTCTTTTTCAAAAATGTATAAATTGACGAAATAAGTTAATGCATTGCATATTAAAAATGTTTGGGCAATTTATAATTTTTTATTCAACACCAACCTCATAGATTAATAATATCTTATAGTTATATTGATATAATTATACCAAATTTTATGGTAAATTTAATAACACGGAATAGAAATATCTTGATCGAAATTATATTATAATGAATAGTTGAAATGGTGATGAAACGCAGGCTTAAATATTAATCGATTAGGAATAATTGTTAATTGTCGCTGTATCGTAAACTAAGGTTTAAGGTTGGGTTTACCCAAATGTAGAAAATGTGTTTGGGTGTTTTGCACCTGTATCGAAGCGGAAATGCAATCGATACAAGGAGTCCATAATATGTGGCAGCTTCAACAGGCGAAATACTTGTAGTTTAGTGTGCCACCTGTTGGTAATTAAGAGTGGTTGATTTGGCCGTATTGACGTATAAAACAGTGTGTGACTACTACTTCGAAGATGTTTCGCAATCCAAGTGGCTCCTTTAAATCCTTATCGCAAATCCAGCATGAAATCGTATTAGCGCGCTAGCAGAGCAGGGCAGAGGACTTATTGTAAACAGTATTGCGGGTTCGAAGACCCTTCGCACTCTCTAAACTGAAGTTTACAGCCCTTCCGCGCCTCCCACTGTCGACTCTTTACAACTTGCGCGAATTAAAACTTTAGACTAACAAGACTTAAGCTAATAAGAAAATGGATAGAAATAAGCTGTTGTGTAAGACGCTTTGGCTGCGAGGACGTGTCGACGGACGCACTATGTAAAAAAGCCAACTTGGACAAAGAGACTATAACAGCGGATTAAAGTAAACAGTAAGAAACCTCAATCCGAAACAAGCGCTTTGTAAAGGCATAAGCTAAACGAAGATTTTTCGTAATCTGTAATGAGTGGTAGAGCGAAATGTAAAAATGTGCTTATCTGAACAATAGACTAGTCGATTCCCTAGTTCAAGCGATTGCACAGTTAAAAATATTTACGCAAAAACTTTACGTTGTAAAATTCCATTTTCAAACTGTAATTCATATATACAAAAAAAACAATGACATCTGACACTATAACATCGGAATATTTTTAGAACTGTTTTGTAGAACAATGTAAACTTATCAAAAGTTCTCCCCATGCCTAATAGACGTAACTAGTAGGTATAACATTATATATATATTTGCAAATGCACTATAGATTGCTTCTTTTTCTTCTAGTCTACTGTTATTTTTATTCAATATTAAGTACCTATATATGTCAATTACATTAACCTAGGAATAATATATTGAAACTAACAAAGTTTTCAATTTCATATTATTCTATTAAATCACTAATCACAATTCTTTTCGTAACAATACAGGTGGTCAAAGGCTGTAGATGCGACCTGAAAACTCTGACTCTTAGGTGATCGCATTACCACCATACGCATATTTATTTTTTTATTATTTTTTCGTGCTCATTAGTTTCATACATGTCTCTAAAATTTTTCCACATCGGTTCAAGAATTACTGTTAAAAAAAATAAAAACCAAAAATATCGTTTAACACATTTACTTTGAAAAAATTATAAAAAACACAAACAGTGCCATCTTCATAGCATTATTACTAGGCATATGCTGACAAGGTCTAACAGACTTATTAACTAAGTTTGATTAATCTGAATTACTACAGGTGTTCACAATTTACTTCCAAACTTTTTTAATTTCAGAGCTTTTATTTTACTTATTTTAAGTTTATTTTTAAATTGTTTGATGCGGAATTAAAAGATGAGCCCTTTTTCTAATTACAACCCTAATACGTAAACCCTAACACATTCGGAGTTATTCGCAAAAAACTTGTTTTATTTACTATTCTAATGACAAATTTAATGATAAAAGTCGGAAATAGCTCCAACCTGTTAATTCTTATATCATTCAATTAAAAATGGAACGTTTATTATTATCCTAATATCCAAATCCTAACACATTCGGACTTATTTGCCAAAAACCTTAACCCTATTCAACTTTTCATCAATAAAGTCATTTGTCGTTGACAGTTTTTTTGCAAATAACTCCGAATGTGTTAGGATTTGCAATAGAGTTGTTCTAGCAATTTTTTGTTTTTTAATTCCGCATCGATTGACATAAAATTGACGAGTTTTCAGCAAATAACTTCAAATTTATTAGGATTTACGCTAAATTTATAATAAAAAAAATGATGTAACAATAAACAGGGGTTCCCATTTAAAATAACCATTACAAAAAGCTTCAGAATTTATTTTATGTATTTTTAAGTAATTGTGAACAACCTGTATTAATTTAGATCAGATACATTCAATTAATCCCTAAGCCTGTTAGGTTGTTAGGATCAACACTTGCCTGGTCATAATGTCATCGAAAGAGTACTGGTTCTATTTTTTATTAATTTGTGAACATGTAAGAAGCCAAAAGGGTATCCTAATGAGCACAAAGAAACAATAACATGTCTCTAAAAAAATTATATATTTTTTGGGACACTCTGCTTAATCAAAAATATTTTCCTGGAATGCTCTACAAAATATCAAAAGTCTAACTTTACTAATAACAGAGCTACAGATGACGGGAGTTAGGCTGAATATAAAAAAAGCTTATTTTCTTATAAAATGTGGAGAAACCACCAGAAACCATTTTCTTATCCCCAAATTATTGTAAAGTCACTACACTTGCATGGAATCTCATTGCATTATAAAAAATGTAATTTCACGTTACGTTTGTAATAAAATGTTGATTTTAAATGTAGGACACTTCTTACTATGTATTAATTTTTGTAACATAAAACTTTCCGTAAAAATACTGAAAATGGATATGTACAAGTGATGTAATTTTACAGTGATTTGAGTGAATAAATACTTGTTGACATAATCCTGATTGCGGTGGCGGTAACTTGGCTAAACTTCGCAAGCACCGGTGCTGAAACTATATGTCGCGACACGGCTCTTGAAATTTTTAGGTGCACTATGGAAGGCTAAATGCAATTAGACAAGTTGGCTAAATCCAGGAGGTCACGACGTTCCGTAACATAGTTATTAGAGTTGGCCTTATTATTTATAAGGTTGCATTATTGATCAGTCAGGCTAGAACAAAGGACCGGAAGGCAATATGAACCCCAGTTAAGACGCTGGTCAGCCCGCCTGGATTAGAGCCGGTGGGATTAGCGACTAGTGGACTATACACAGCGCGGTAAGCCGACAGGATTAGGTCCGGGCCGGATCCTGCAGCCGGATCCCTGAGATTTAGAGCTGAGTCGTTCGCCGTTCGCCGCATCTGCATCGTAAGACCGGCCGAAACACGCCTTAATAAAACGAAAATAACGCACCGACTTACAAATTAAGACCTTTCACTGTTTCATACGGCTAACGTCACATTGTAACGTCCTTTGTGTGGCAGCTCAAGTCGAGCCAACTAATCCTTAAGACGCGCGGCTAGGTCTAGGTTGCTCCAGTTAAAGCTCTGTAATATGCAGAAACCTTCTTAACCTAACAAGATTAGCATAGACAGGCCGGCCAGCAGGCCTAATACCCCCTCGTCTTGGTTTATTACTTGCTCAAGCTGTGCTACCGGCATTTAGAATACCGCAACTTTAATTCAAATCTACTGACCCAGTCGATGATCACTCATTCTCGCACGTTATCGAAGGGCGAGAGTTAACGCATTTCAAACGCGCACAGGAAAACCGAACAAACTTTGTCATCTTTTAAGGTGAAAAGGAAATGAAGAAATCTTTACTATAGCGCTACATTAACTGTCATCTCTACCCCGCTATCAATTGATCTGTCTGTCTTTCTTATCACTGGATACTTTTCCGCTTTACACGTTCCCATTAAATTCGCAATGCCTGAACAAGATCTCACCCTTCAGTTTTGCGCGATCATCTACTGCACTCTTTAATGTGACACTGACAGCTTCATTTGCCAACTCCGTCGAGATATAACTTTGCCAACTCCTTAATCATCCGATTTTTCTAATAGCTAATTATTATTGTATTTCAGCCAAGTCCCTCCCTGTTCATTGCATCGTTGAAGCGATTTGCACCTTGGATGAGAATCGAGCGCTACAACACGGAGCTTGGAGACGAAGACCTATGGTTGAAACTGATAGCTACGTGATAATTCCAGTTGGAACCCCTTTTCACAGCCTCGTGCAAGCAGCCCTTCTTCGATTAGGCTATTCCGCTGACAGTGCAGCTGCCGCGAAAGGTTCCGTGGTTATCAAAAATTGGAAAGCACTTAATTTTGAGCAAATATCCGATGATCCTCTCGTAACTGTTGGTGACATATTAGGGGAATTAACTACGATAGCCACGCTGAGGATCCAAGTGTTTAGAGGAAGACCGGGCACGTTCAACGACATTAAGGATAAACTTTTGCGTTTCCTGTTGCTGCAATCACATGGATTACTAATCTCTTCAGGATGTCCACTCGACGAGGTACGTGCATTAATGCTTGTTTTGATTATGCGAAAACGGGAATTTTGCTTTGGTTTGAGGCGCGCGTCTTAAGAATTAAACGGGAATGAATGTATTAAGGGTGCAGAGAATAGCAGTAACCTCGCTTTTAATAAGATTATGTAGCATTATTTCATGGTATTAATGAGATCAAAAGCCTTCTACATCCTACAGCACAGAGTAGATCTAAACCCCACCCCGCCAACAATGTCGTTTCTCTTCTTCAATTGATAAAATACAACAAACACTTACGGTGGGGTGAGCCGTGTTTAGAACCCAGTTCTATTTATTAGGGACGGATTATAGACGTGCAATGCTCATTCAGTGAGTTTAGTGGCTCTTGATCCTTGTCCACAAAGCGAGATTTTGATTCGAAAATAAGTACAACGCCAGAAAGCGCACGGCTAACGACGGCTTATAAATCATAACACTTGCGCCTTTCATTTGAATGTAGCTGAACCTAAGATAAATCCGGGAAAACATGGCTTCGAACGCCTGTTGTTAAGTACCGTAATCTCACCCTAAAAACCCACATGCAAAGATTTGCTCAAATTTACATTTAATATAAACTCAAACATCGCTCATAATTATATCGCATTTCACATTTCCCCTAATCCCTCCATTCTATTGATCAACCGTAATCACTAATCACCATTCAATTCGACATTTTCAGATAATACTTTCGCAAATTTGTCGCACGTCACCGAATTGCGCCCCGATTCCGGAAATATCGGAAGAAATCCGACGAAAATTCGACCAGTGGTGGTCAACACAGTTCAGTCCGCAGTCACCAGCAAGCCGAAGTCAATTCGGTGGTTCCTTCTCAAACCAATATTCAGTACCTCCCCAAGCGTCCAAATCCTCCGAACGCACATTATCCGAATCCGGCCATCCAGCAATGCAAACAGTTCACAATCAATTCCCCACCCAAAAAACCCGAATGCGGACCAGTTTCGACCCGGAACTTGAACTCCCCAAGTTGCAACGTTGGTTCACCGAAAATCAACACCCCAGCCGGCAGCAAATCCAACAATACGTGAAGGAACTCAACAGTCTTGAGTCCAGAAGGGGCCGCAAACCGCTGGACGTCAACAATGTAGTCTACTGGTTCAAAAACGCAAGAGCTGCTCAAAAACGCGCGGAAATCAGAAACGTCACACCAGGTCTGCCATGCCATCTCGCCGTAAACGGTTACAGCAACCATAGCCCTACCAACGGTACCGGATTTCTCATTTCTGATGGTTATTTGAACTCGGAACGCTTAGCAGATCACAGATTGAAAAACAGTCTAGGGGCGAGGCGCGGGCCGCAAGCGTCGCACACTTCTGATGAATTTTCAAACGCAGGATCTGATTTAGAAGATGAGGATATGAACGAAGTGCAACCTTCTAGTCCCACAGGGCCCTTGTCGCTCACTACAACGCGGAAACACGACTCCAGAGAGAATAGTCCGCGTCCCTCAACACCCCCGCCTCCACCAAATATACAAGTAAGTAAATAAATAAATTCATTTTTACAATTATCGAGTTAGGCGGCCTTAAAACTTTGTGCGAAAGTCCGGTTTTTACATGAAGCTAACTCCGGTGTTCTCACTCCCGGTCCCTGAAGTGGTCGGAACAAAATGTTTATAAAGTTAGTGGTTTTATTTAAATTATTGGGAAACACGCACTTCGTGCGTGACGTTTCACAACCTCTCTTCAGTATATAGTTTTGGATCAAAATCTTTAAGCCGTTCATAAAAGAAATAGTGGCCAAGTATTTGCTAATCAATGATGCACCTCTGATTGTCTATAGAGGCGACGTTTGAGACACATAGACATAGAAGGTAGAAAAAACACTCATCTCTTTTGCACAGAGTTTAAATAAATATTCCTTTGGCCCTTCTGCAACAGTTTTGTGTCGTTTTGGCAGTACTATTTTGCTTAATTTTCGTGGACGTCAAATTCTCAGTCAAATCAGGTCTATTATTACGGATTTATTTTTTGTATATTAAGTATATAGCAACTATGTCATGTCACCCTAGCCACCCACTGTCCCTAGTTCTCAGTCGGGTAACAAATTGCTGCTTCGGCTTAACATTCCTGCATACTAATTACTTAAGTTAAATACTTAACAACACTGCAATATTATTATAGTAATTTGTTTCAGGGAGAGTTGTGCAAGGTGGAACCAAAAGACGAGCCGATTAACTACCACTCGCCCGGCGACCACATAAACAACAACAAAATCAATCTTTCCGACATGGAGGAGGACGATCTGGAAGCCGAAAATGACAATAAAAGTCATTTCGAAGGGAGCAATTTGAACTCACCGGCAAGTAGGCAGATAACTCAGCGCTACTGCAACTCTCCAGAGTTGCGCACTCCCAGTGACGGTATTGAAAGACTAGCTGCAGGTTTTCCTCTTGTGCCAAACTCGATGTTCAGCCATAGCATAATGTACATGAGCCACTATATCCCAGGTTTATCTCACACCGCGACCTCTCCACCGGGTTCCAGTGCTTTAGGGATGTCGGGTTTGACCGCTGACGAGCGGCGAAAACGCAATCGTACATTTATAGACCCCGTTACGGAAGTACCGAGATTAGAACAATGGTTTTCACTCAACACTCACCCTTCCCACAATCTGATATTAAAGTATACCGAAGAATTGAACTGTATGCCTTATCGTCAAAAATTTCCCCGATTGGAGCCAAAGAACGTTCAGTTTTGGTTCAAAAATCGACGGGCCAAGTGCAAGAGATTGAAAATGTCACTGTTCGATAATCAACCCGCGGGACAGTATCACCATAACGAGCGCGATTAAAACTATTATTATTATTATTTTTATTGATATTCTGGTGTGATTTTTCAACCTGTACTTACTGTAGGTAATGAATGATACATTCGATCTATTACATTTTTAACAGGGGTTATGACGAATTGGCATAGACAATAAATAATAAAAATATTCGTACCCAATACTCGTTGGTTTCCACTTTTGTTTCATGCAACCAGTATTTCGTTGTTAGCATGCATGTGACTAGTACCTCAGCGCAAAATTTTATTCTATATGTTGAATTTGTAATAATAATTGTACCAAAGATTGTTAATTACATTTGTATTGTAAGACGAATGTTTCGTTTTGTTGATAAATAAAGACATGTACAACATGTTAATCATTCTGTATCTTAATAATTGTCGTGTTGTAGCCAGTGGCCATGTCTATGTGAACGCAGTGTATTAAAATAAATACTCCTAATGTTTCTTTACGCAGTTTGTTTTTTTATTATAAATATGTATGTAAATAAAAAACACAATAAATTTTTCCCAAGATCGACAGTGTTTTTGTCTGTTTCCGACCACCTCGAAATTTATCACTGAAATAGTTGTACCAAATATTCTACGACTTTTTTGGAAAGTCCACTAACAAAAGAACAAAAAAAAATAACTAACTTAGAAATGTCACTTAAGTTTTTCCAATTTGGTGATTGTTGAAAAAACGCAAATAGCCAGACACAAAATACGAATACTTTATTAGCAAATGTTTTACATGTGTCTTAGTATTACAAATTTATAATAAAATGGTGAAAGAATCAAGAAAAATCTCTTCGGGGAAATCAAAGCAAAAAAGGAGATCTGGTGTACAAAATTGGGTTGGGGTTTACTCGAATCCACCTAAGTTAGTTTTGTATTAGATGCGAGTAGGACATGGTGCGGAATGTGCTTCCCGCTATCAGAAGAGAACAGGTGGATGTCTTTCAGATGTTTCAATTCATTAGATCAGATAGGTGACAATGGTAGGGTGTGTGACAATAAGCTCGTCATCGAGCAAGTTTCCAAGTCTCCAGGAAACTACAGGCAGCCAATGATAATCTATGTCACAGTCTTCAGATAGCGTTGTCCGTTCCGCGTTAGCCGGTGTAAACACAACTCGACACACATTCAGAATTTCAGAGAGTATTTATCGCAACATCCCCGTTCCGGATCAAAGTTTTCTTAACATTACTACTATAATACAGGTATCAGACTACTTAACTTTAAGCATTTTTAATTGGGAAAATCGGATTGGCTTCATTATCCCTGTTTGAAATATAAGACAATCTTTCGGAACGTTTCTCAAAACGGGAGCATTGCAATAAAACAATGACGCAAACAAAGCATTATTTACTAATTCTGATTTTATGCGCAAATGAATTCTTTGAGTTTTGTTTGGGTGGTACTTACATACAACGCGAGCAAATATAATTGGAATGTCTTCGGTTAAGAGAGAATAGGTGTATCGGCATTGGTGAGCTTAAGAAGTCGTATTTTGTGCTTGTTCTTTGCTTTGTGAGTTCACCGTAAAGCTGTAGCTGCTTTATTAAGTTGCTATAGAGACGATGAACGGGAAAATACACGAAAAACTCAAAGTCGGCAGAGGCGGATTAAGCTGATAAAAACTCTGGAGCCCTTGGACACTTTCCTCCCAAAAAAGCGGGAATACATTTTCAATTTCCTGCGCTCACTCGTTTTGCCAAATATTATGTTCGTTAAACAAAATATACCTAATGTTTTTCCTATACCTTTTTTTTAACATGCACCAATCAAGTTTCGCCAAGTTCGCCAGGAGTAAAAATTGACCGCACTGAGCAGGCACCATTTATGAAGTTTCTAAAGATGAACGGGAAGACACACGAATAAATTAAAGTCGGCAGAGGCGGATTAACGAATTGAGCTGATAACACTTTTGGGGCCCTTGACACTATTCCCAAAAAAAAACAAGAAATTAATTTTCAGTTTGTTGCGCTCACTCGTTTTGGCAAACTTATGCTCGTTAAACAAAATTACTATTGCTTTTTCACAGTTAGAGTGACCTAATTTGGAATATTCTTTACATACCTCGTCCTAAAGCTGTTTTTAACATGCACATGCAAGTTTCGCCAGTTTCTCCAGAAGTAAGAATTGCAGTATTTGTCCGCGTTTAAGGGATGATCTGAGTAGTTTATTAAGTTACTATAGGAACGATGAACGGGAAAATACACGTAAAATCTTAAAGGCGGCAAAGCCGGATTAAGCTGATAAAAATTATGGAGACCGAAGACACTATTAAATTCCCCCCCCCCCCCCCAAAAAATCGAGAATACATTTTCATTTAGCTGCGCTAAGTTGTTTTGGCAAACATTATGCTCGTTAAACAAAATAACAATTTTTTTCGCATCATTTCGCATATTAGAGAGGCATCATTTGGAATATCCCACACATTCCTCCTCCTTTAGCTTTTTTTAACATGCACTCGCAAGTTTCGCCAGGTTCGCCAGGAGTCACAATTGTAGCGTTTGTCCGCTGTTAAGGGATGATCTGAGCGGGCACCATTTAAAACTCCTTTATCATGCGTTATAGTACTATTTCAACTTTCCGCCTCGGTTATGAATAATAAATACTGATATAGAGCGTAATCTCAGCCTGAGCGCCTTTAGCGAAATGCATATTCTCCAGCTCCGTCGGGGAGCAGCTACTTATCAGCTCGCTGCTAAATTAAAGATAAAAAATATACTGTCACGTCCATTCTGAGTTGGCTTATTCAATTTCCATCTCCTATCCGTGGGGCGCAAGGCGCAGGCCGGAGATATGTGGGACTAAGATGAAGACAGGCGTACACAGCAAATCCTCGCCGCATCTCCTGATCACGTTCTTAAAGGCCCGACTTGTGATCCGATTAACTCCACGGCGCCACCGTCGCAATCTCGGTAATGATAAAAATGGCAATAAAAATTAGGGATAATGGAGCGGCGGAGAGAGGGGCGATTCCGGCCACGATGTCACCGAGAAAGTACCAGAGATAAGCGGGAATAAAATTAGGCGGAGATGATCGATTATAGAAACAAGGCTCGATTTGAATTTAAAATCATTTAACTATTGACTTTGGATAAAGCTTTTCGCGCTCTTATTAGAGGGCTTATCCTTGGTAAGTGGAAAGTGCGGTTCTCATCGAATCCACTTACTACTCATGGCGCGTTGTTGCGGGAAGGGCACTTCTTTATACACTATAAGTTTCTTACCCCATTACCTTACTATTCTACTGCTCTCGTCACTGTTTCCTTAAATTTTCAAAACGAACCGACACGTCGCAGAGCGAACAAAGCACCAACTTTCGAATAGTTAAACTAATCTCTTGATTTATTGAGTAGTATGAATAATATGTAGCAAAAGCTCTTACTTATAGTTTTCTCTTTCTTTCTAATGAAATATGAATTACGTCTATCTTTTACTATTAGAAGTACAGTCAAACCAGATATAACGACACTGAAAGGACTTCAAACTTAGGACACTAAATTCGATAGTTGTTATATCCGAGTGAGCCGACGATACATTCGATATGTTATACAGGGCGATTCAGATAAAATAAAGAGCCTGACGATCTGGCGATACAACCCAAAAAACACATTTCACTTACGCCTTTGATCCAATTTAAATTCGGATTTGCAAGTTGAATCCAAGTTATCAACTTAGGTCACCCTGACATTAGCGCAAAAAACGATCATTATTGCCATTCAATTTTCGCGGAATAATAGAAAAAGTAGAGAAGTCTTTTTTATGTATAAACTACAATACAAAATATATGGAACAATAAAACATTAAAGGTAGGTAATCAGTTTTTCCAAAATCATAATTGCAACAATAAATAGGGAGACAAAAAATTGACTTTTAGCGAAAAAAGTGTTCAAAATGCTGGTCTCCTGCTTGTTTTTCTTGGAAGAAAAATGGCCCGATTATACGATACACGAAGATGCGAGATGCCACATTAAACGTTCACCAAAACAATTTATTAGAAATGTGTTTCACTTATCTACAGTGGATTTTTTTGAGCATAGTAATGACTGTTGTGCACTACCATTGCTAGAAAATTGGGCTTCATCACAATAAGTAAGTTGTTGCCAACTTGTATTTATGTTCCGATAAAGAGACAAAACTCTAATCTGCGTTCAAATTCAGTTTTCCTAAGTTCTCGTACTAGTTGAACATGATAGGTAGAAAATTTATTTTTTCCCAGAACGACAAACTGAAGTCTGGCTGATTCCTTTTGGTTCTGTGTTATATAAGCTATTAGACGAGCTTCATTATCCAAAGTCCTATCAGTGTGTTTTCTTCTTTTGCAAAGACGCCAATTTCTTCTAAGTTCCCACTCAGGACGTTTAACGACCGTGCCTCTAGGATATTGTCTATTTGGGAAACGTTGGGCAAACAAATTCATTGCAGCAACAGCAATGCAGGGTACAATGTGACAATAATGACTAGCACCGATGTCAAAGCTTGTCAAGCACTGTCAGCAACATAAGATAACTTGGATTGCAAATGCAAATCCTAATTAAAATTAGATCAAGACGTAGATGGAATTTGTTTTTTGGGTTGCATCGCCAAATCGTCAGGCTCTTTATCTTATCTGTATCACCCTGTATGTCGGTGTTATTTCCGAGTGTATCTAAGCCATTTACGAAAAGAATAATTAGTAGATGTGTTATCAAGTCCGCTAAACATATAGTTATTTTTGAAGGAAAAAGTTTTCGAAATCGAGTGAAACCGGAAAAGTAACATTATTTTTGTGATTCTCAGGCGTGTTTTTACAAAAATCTTCTACAATAAATAAGTTTCATGTTCAAGTACGAACAAAATTGACTAAAACAAGGTTAAATTAATAGCTATTTAGATCAAATTTAGCGATTTTGCTATCAGTTTATGGAAAATTTTTCGAGAGAAAGTGTGTTAATTACTTAAAACAGCAAAAATTGCAATTTCGGCCTAATATAACTTTGTTGATTCACAGATTTGGTTCCATTTCTGGCTGAACACTCAAAAAAGCAAAAAATATCCATTTTTCGACTTAATTTAATGCATTTCGATTCATATTTTATAATTAATTTTGCCCAAAAACAAGCTAAATCGAAAGAATGTATAACTGTTTTCATTTATTTTGTGCTTTTTAGGTCATAAGTAGGAAAATAATTTTCAACCTAAAAAAGATAAGATCAATTTTTTGACGTAATTCGGTGATTTTTAGGTAAAATTTTCGAAAACAACAATATAGTCTTTAGCTAAACAAGACTTGAAAATAAATAAAATATCATGCATTTTAGTATAAGGTGAATTTTCGGTCTGTTTTTAACAAAATTTTGTGAAATAATTGCGTCTCTGGCTGAAAAACGAGCTCAAAATAAGATAATTTAGGATTTATGAACTTTCGATGTCTTATAGAGAAGTCTCAGTATAAAAAAAAACTAAGATTTTAGCTCTAAAAAGTGCTTTCATCCTCAAGGAAGGCATAAACATTACTTTTAAACAAAAATATATTCTTGTAGACTGTTCTTGACAGCTCACGTGTAAACGTGTCTAATTTGTAAACGAGCCAAAGCATTCGCTATTTTAATAAAAAACGCAGTTTCAACTAAAATAGCGGCTAGTTTACAAACTAGCTAAGAAATAGTTAACAGGTAAAACAGTTGGCTAGTTTATAAATTTTCCAAGACTTTCTCTAGTTAATATTAAAACTATGCTTTCTGGTAACACATTTTTTTAGCTAGTTGACAACCATTACCGGATCGGATTTATAAGCTAATCGAAACAATGGATGTTTTATCTGGTTTATAAACTAAGCAACTTACCAATCTTCTGACAACTTGGACTTGCAATTATTAAAATGCGAATATAAATTTCTATTCTATCTTTCAAGTAAATTAGCCAAGGACTTTAACTAGTTTACATTCTAGCCGCTATTTTAATTGAAATTAAGTTTTCTATTAAAATGGCCAAGATTACATATTAGCCGTAAGATATACAATAAATGAATCTCAGGTTGAAATCTGGTTGAAATAATTTTTCATCTCCTTCTAGCAAAAAATTTAAAAAAAACATCAAATCAGTTGGAAATGAAAAAAAAATCTTTTATTATACAAAATTTAATTATTTTTCACTTTGTTTCTCACAAAGAACTGAGAACATAATATTGAAATAACAGATTTCTCGACCAAGCTTTCTAATTTTTTGGTTTATTTTTAAAAAAAATTGGCTCAACAACGAAACAAATCAAAGAAAGCTGTGGCATGATCTCACAAAATAACGTTCAAACGCACTAAATTTTGTTTTATTTAGTACGTTTTCATACAGTGTTAGCGAAGATGAACGAGAAAGTTGAAAAATACAAAAATAATACCGTTTTTGCCATATTTTGGTGATTTTAAATATTTACTTTTAACAACATTTTTCAAAATAATTAGCTTTCTGCTTGTAAAATGTGCTAAAACATTAAAAAATACTCTTTCGGTCAACCAGAAGTTAAAATCAGTTAAAAAATGTTTTATATAGTATATAGATCGATACTGAATAAAATTCTCTCCCATTTAGTGAAATAAAAATTGAGTTATACAAGGTGGTCCAGCTCAGCTCCCGTCAGTTTACTATTATTTTTGCGTATTATGCTACCTTTTTAGCTTCTTACATGTCCCTAAAGTCTTGTACAAATCGGTTCAGGGATTACTGTTAAAAAAAATAAAAACCAAAAAAAATCTGCTTTACACCTTTAGTTTTAACAATTACTAAAAAATTTAAATAGTGGTTTTTTGATTATTACTAGGTACGTGTTGAACAAGGTCTAACAGACATCAATTAAGTTTGATTGATTTTAATTATTACAGGTGTTTACAATTTATTTACAAACTTTTAAAATATTAGAGCTTTTTATTTTGCTTATTTTAAATAACAACCCTTATATATTTTTATATCATTCGATGCAGAATTAAAAAACAAACAACTTTTTATATTACAACCCTAACGTAAATCCTAATAGATTTGGAAATATTTGATAAAAACTTCTTTTGTCAAGTATTTTAATGACAATTTTAATGAATACATATCGCAGATGGTTTCAACACCGTTTCTTTTTATGTCACTCGATGCAGAAATAAAAAACTTTTTTTTGTTATCAAAATCGTGTTGCAAATCCTAACAGATTCATAATTATTTGATAAAAACTCATTCTGTCAGTGGCAAAAGACTTTAATGATTAAAAATCGAACATAGTTAATGTTTTTGGAAAATAACTCCGAAAGTAGGATTTGTAATATGGCTGTGATAACAAAAAATATTGCTTTTTTAAAACCGCATCGAGTGATATAAATATAAACAGCGTTGGAGCCATCTTCGACTTTTATTCACTGAATTTGTTAATAAAATACCAGATAAAAACAAGTTTTTTGTAAATAACTCCAAATGTGTTAGAATTTACGTTAGGGTTGTAATAGGAAAAAATTTTTGTTTTTTAATTCTGCATCGAATGGTAAAAAATACACAGAGATTGCCATTTAAAATAAACAAAATAAAAAGCTCAAAATTTTAAAAAGTTTGGAAATAAATTGTAATCACCTGATAGAAATTCAAATCAATCAAACATACGTAGTAAGTCTGTTAAACCTTGTTTAATACTTACGTAGTAATAACGTCGTCAAGAAAGCACTGTTTATGTTTTTTAATGATGTTTAAACTAAAAGTGTAAAACCGATTCTTCTTGGTTTTTATTTTTTTAACAATAATCCCTAAACCGATGTAAAAAAATTAGGAACATGTAACAAGCTCAAAAATTATCATAATAACCACAAAAAATAATAGCATGCCATTCAAAAAATTGATTTTTTTTGAGACATTCTGTATAATCAAAAATATTTTCCTAAAATGTGTCTTACAGTATAAATACCATCTACAAAATATCAAAACTCCAAGTTTAACTATAGCTGAGCTACAGAAGACGGGAGCTGGGGTGGACCACCCGGTATATGGGACACTTAAAAATTTGCTGTTGCTTATCTTTTTTTTTGAAATTTGTAACATTCAAAAAAGTAGAGATGTAAAACCAATTTTTTTTTGTTTTTATCTTTTTAACAATAATCCTTAACCGATTAAAAAATTGGGACATGTAAGAAGTTAAAAGGGTATCCTAATCAGCATGAAAATAATAGCAAGCTATTACGAAAGTTATCATTATGACGTCAACTTTTTTGTGACACTGTATAATCAAAAATATTTTCCTGAAATGCGTCGAGGAGTATAAATAACGTCCACAAAATATTGAAGTCAAACTTGACTAATAAGTAATAACTGAGCTACAGAAGAAGGGAGCTGAGTTGGACCATCCGGTAGATCGGTACTGAATTCTCTTCCATTTTCTAAAATTTGAAACAATCAATGTAGACCTAAGCTCTCTCATTCTAATGACCAAGTAAGATTTTGTAGGGATAGTTTTGAAGAAAAAGATGCAAATAAAAAATATTTTTGTCTTTGCAGGTAATTAGTTTGTGTAGTGTAAAGTTATTGGTTTTGGTTGATAGTTGTGGCAAATAAGATGCAGTACAGGTATATGATGTGAAAATCGCTCATTCTCTCCGGTCGGGTCCTGCATCAGACACAAACAACGTCTACTTGTTCCTATTATGTGCCATATGCAACTGGAAACTGGAATACTGCGACTTGGGCTCAGACCTCTACAATGGGGCGGCGCTATTCAATCTGTTTAAATCACCGTGAACACCTTGGAGGTGCAAATTAATCCCGAGCGCGGAACAAAAATATCACTGTTTAGACTTGAATGATTTCATGTAAATGAGGCGATGAAGTTACATCAACTGGATACCGAGGGGTGACGTAGGTATTTCCTTTATTCCCCAATCTCCATGTGTTTGTTAATTGAACGCAAACTCCCAACAACTCGCGATGCATAAGTAAAATCAAATGTTGCTTCCCAGCGATGATAACTGATAGTGATAACCCATCCCACGCAGCTTTATTAAATGAAATAAGACGAATACGGCCTTATCAATGCTGATTGCCGAACGACTATTTGACAGCTTTCATTTTTGAGAATTAATTTCCTGTCAGCATTCTTTAAAAAGGGGAGACAAGTACAGTGCATCTGAGCTAACCGCATATTGTTTGCCCGGTAGCTAATAAGAAAAACTCTAACTGCCGTTACGAACGTAGGGATGCCTATCACAAGTATATCTGTGCCGAGAAATTTAATTAAAATTCAATCAGAACGTAACGCGCTGGCATTTATCAGAGTGTTATCTCATTGGAGCTCTGCCTAAGAAAACATTTTAAAATAGTGAATTGTCAGTATCTGTACAGCCGCCGATAAAATTATGTGTCTTAAATGGAGCAAGTAAAGTATGTTTACGAGATAAAACTGCTCCTTTTGGACATTTAGTCGTTGATGTCGCGCGAATATTAGGCGCTTTCATAATTGTAACATTTTATAACCTTAATTTCCTAGCCATTGATAAGGACCATTTCAAATCACTTTGTAACCACCTGCCCAAACCACCAGACGGATTACTATTTTCCGGAGAATGTAAAAAAACTCATTCAATCCAAGACCAAATTAAACAACAGGGCAAAGTAACAATTATTCGCCACATCGATTTTTCCAAGAAACTTTCTATTCCACTTATGAAAATTTTAAGAAATGGTGTACTGGAAAACTGTTATCTGTACTCTGTAGCGTCAGACCTGCAACTGTATCAGAGCTATTCTTGTAATAAATTAACGAAATGGAAAACTTATGATTATGACCTTGAAATGCTAGAACATTCATCTTTTTTTTACAAAAACCCCCTGAATCACCTAAAATTATTTTCAAGTATACAGACCGAACCAAAGGTGACCCATAAAATTCATACCTTTTTTATTGAAGTGTATTATCATTTTTATCTTAAAGGTAAGTAAAAAAATCAAAAAAAAGTTTTAAAGCTATTGAGAGTATTATACAAAATATTATTATAATATATTATATATGTTACGGCTACTGTGTAAACTTGGCTAGTTTGTAAACTAGACAAATCGTTGGCTGTTTTAATAAAAAATGCAATTTCAACTAATATAGTGGCTAGTTTACAAACTAGTCAATAATCTTAGTTAATTTACTTGAAAAGTCGATTAGAAATTTATATTCGCATTTTAACCATTGTAAGTTTAAGTTGGATGGTTGGTTGGTTTATAAATTAGCTAAAACAACCGATGTTTAAATTAGTTTATGAACCTGATTAGGTAAACATGTAATCAAAAATAAAAACATCAATTTATCGAGAAAACGCGGCTTAGTGTTTTAAAAAAAAACATAAAATGTAATTAATAAAATAATTATAATTTCGAGAAATCACGAAAATCCAAAACGGAAGAAAAACACAACTGACGAAGAAAATCGGTTACATTTATTGGACCGGACAAAAACTACATGTGTGTTAGAATGAATCTCGTCTTGTCGTCAGTCACTTTCTCATGTAAAATCAGAAAATGTTAACTACATACATTTAGACATATTCTCCATTTATTAAGTCTCCAATTCGGAATAATAAGCCTCGATAGTAAAAGTGTTTTCTTACACAGTGTGACAATTTAGTTGCATTTTGACGAAATTAAAAAAAAACTTAATTGAATTCTAAACTGACAGAATTGACTGAACTGACAGTCATTTCAGTTCTCCTTGCAAGCTTTGCCCTGTCAACGGGAAAACCACATCAAAATAAAATCATAAATAAAAAGATCTCACAACCTCATTTTCTTTTCTAAGTTATTCAGCAAGTTGGTTAGTTCGTCGAACTGGCCGCTGTTTTAGTTAAAAATGCGATTTCTATTAAAATAGCCAACGGTTTAGGTAGTTTACAAACTAACCAGCTAGTTGTTTGAAAACACAAAAGCAAAGATCTCACCTTTCTCTTTGCACATATAAAATTTCATAATGTTGAAAGTCGCCGAGTAACCGGTTTTTGAACAATAAGATGCAAATCAAAAAATTTTCCAAAGAACAAAGTACAAGTAATGTAAAACAAAAGCAGGAAGAGGACAAAAACACTTACATAAGCACATGATAAGTACAGAGTTGGGCAAAAGTATAGAACCAAGCGTTTTGTGCCTAAACTGTGTACCTTACGAAAAAAGAATTAGTAACAGCAAAGTAATTTTCAAAAAAAAAATCTTGAAAAATGATCACATTTTTAAAGTACCTGATGATGTACTACTTGGTTTTTTCGTAAAGTACATTGCTTAGGCACAAAACATCTAATTTCATACTTTTGTCCAAATCTATATAAGAACTCATTCAAAGTATTCAAAGAACAGGTATTTCTTCACAAGTTTTAAAAAAATTTTAAAAAAAACAAGAAAGCAAACATTAATGATAATGAAGTGATTGATAGTGAAGGAAAGAAAATTCAGACAGTGAACTGCAGATGCCATAATAGATAAACACAATACAAACATTTATTATTGTTGTTTTCTTGGAAAATAATTAAGTCAATTTATTACCTGTTCCATTTCCATTTTGTTTAATGCTCAATTTTAATAATACATATACTTAGTGTATTAACAAAAATATAAGATTCTTGTAAAAAGTAGATTTCTAAATAGTTTTTACCCTTAACTTACGATTTAGTTAGTCTACTCTAACTATACATATAAGAAGGTGTTCCGCAGGGTTCCAATCTAGGTCCTCTTCTCTTTTTGTTGTTTATAAATGATCTTCCTGATTGGATACCTTGTGATAGCCTACTATTTGCCGATGATGTCAAATTGTATTCCAAAATCAATAACACCTACGACTATATTCTTGCAACAGTGTCTTGACAAATTGATTTTATGGAGCAACTTAAACAACTTATCTGTAAATATCTCCAAATGTATTGTAATGTCCTATACTAAAAAACATGATGTTATTTTCTTTGATTATAGCATTAATAACAATATATTAAACCATCAAGACACCTATAGATATTTGGGAACACTCTTTGACACCAAACTATCTATTGTTAACAACGTCTATGAGATTTGTGCTAAAGCATTTAAATCGTATGGGTTTATGTATCGTAATGGTAGAAATTTTACTCCAAGAACGTTATTAACCTTATATTTTTTGGTACGTTCACGCTTAGAGTATGCGTTTCCAATCTACCAAATTCATGTAACCAATCTAGAGTGTTTACAAAGAAAGTTTTTGAAGTTTGTCTGTTACCTTTGTGATGGTCTTTACCCAGAAAGAAGTATAGGTCAGTCAATCTTATTAAGTCATTTTAAAATTAATTCATCAAACACGAGACGCATTTTTTTAGTTATTAATTTTCTCATCAACTTAGTGAATAATAAAAATGACTATACTTCTGCAAAAACTTATTTTTTTGGTTTTCAGACCTAATGCCCATCACAACTTTTAATTGTGTACCAAACAGAACGAACGCACTAGTTAAGTCGCCGGTATCTCTAATCTGTAATCATTTTAATTTGTTATCATATCAGTTGAACGGGATTTCAACTATTGTAATAAGAATTTAGTGTTGTCTTTAGTTATGTCGGCGTTTGGTATTTAATGTTAATTTTCGATTTTCTTTACATTTGCTGTAATTGGGCAGGTGTCTGTTGTAAATAAATAGCTATTTATTTAAAAATTGCTTGTCCTCACTGATTGGCTGACGTATCAACGAGCTTGGGATAGAAAATTAAATTTTTTGGAGTAGACTTTGATCATGTAGGCATCCAGCAAGAAAAAATTTTTAGAAAATCACTCCCTATAAAAGCGTTAAATATGGTGTTGAAAATTTGAATAAAAAACCGTCATTTTATATCCATAAGTTATATCCATAAAAATTGGTATTTGGGCTTTCGGTTAAAAATAACGAAACACATGTTTCAGGATTTTCGAAAAATCGACCCCTAAAGTATTTAGTTAAGTGGGGTGATAAAATCTGTATCAAAATCAGTAACGATGCATGAAAATTGGTGTTTGTCCTTTCGGCGAAAACTGAAGAAACAAGTGTTTTATGACTTTTAATTCCATTATCAATAAATTTAATAAACAAAGTTAACCATAAATTTAAAATTAATAGTTAGCAGTCGTGTGTGTTGTGAGAAATGGGGAAGGTGTAAATGCACCACATACCGTTTAATGCATTCTTGGCCAGAAGGAGTCTAGCAAAAATGGTTTGGTACTCTTGGTTGGCACATAGGCAACTCAGATAACGTCTTGGAAGCATATAAAGCTCCCATACAAAATGAAATATGCTTGTCTTTGTCGCGGGTTCGCGTTGGAAGTGATATATGCAGTGCAGTATTATTTCGTAGGGAGGTTAGACTTAGCTTCGGGTATCTTTTGGTGTGTTTAATGGTTATTGCCGATTGCGCACCGCCGTATATGAGAGATTAACGCAGATACGAAATAAAATATGAGAATGCTTATGTCGGTGGAGCGCTCGGTGTAGTTCGGTGGTCTGCAAAGACTGTTAAAGACGCACCTGGTTTCCTGGTTCCCGTATCAATCTTAAGATGCATGGCCTATAGAATCTTAATTAATTTCGAAGCGGTAATCTCGACCAATTAAATGGCAATTTCTTGGCAAACATAAAGGATTTTTGCGAGGAACGTCGAGGAACGAAACGGAACCGGGAAATACCGCCATAACTCATCTTTCCTATAAGATTACTGATCTTTAATCCCCTTCCTTTCCCGCTCTTCTCTCTTTAGCGAGCCGCGCACTCCTAAAAGTTGAGATTTACGGCGTTCTTGGAATTATATTGTTGGCTTGCACAGCAGCGCGCGAACGCTGAACGCCGTTGCAGTTAGCTAGGAATTATTATGATATATCTAGACGAAATCGCTACCACCTAGTAAAAGGCATCATTAGATAGAGCAGTGCCGTACGAGCTTATCTGACTCGGCCCCGGCTGGCTACGTAGGACGGCTCATGCGGCATTACGTTAGATAGGGAGGATATAAAATATGGCGTCCTTTCATGAATCTTATTAAGATATCCGTAACACCCGACGATACCGAGTTATGCGCACCGGAGAGAGACACGCGCTCGCGAACTTATGAAGAAAGGAGTAGGTGTATAATCCTTATAGCTACACCGCTATATATCATCACTAAGTCCTGTAAGGAAAACAGGATAGATATTTATAAGTTACGAGCTCTCGCGGACTGTTTATTTAACTCAATAATCGTTTATCACGATGATCAGCCATCCAGAGGCATTGGCACCCTTAATCTCCTCTTACCATACCTTCGCCACACTATACCCACATTCAAAATTTGAGAAAATAATTAACTGACATATACTTACTGTACCTACTCTTCACTTAGGTCAGGTCAGGTCAAAGACTCTCTTCTACTTTTAATGATATAATCTACTATTACGTTTTTCCATTTTTGTAAAGTATTAAGGAACTAAAAATTATCAAGTTAGTGGTTTTATCTAAATTATTGACAAGGCATCCAAGGGTTCATGTCACGCACTTGGTATATTTTTACAGATTTTCATTTTTTTTATATTTAAACAATTTTTAGCAACTAGGTCATGATCAAATTTCGAGTTTTCAAATATTGTCACCACCCCATTGTCCCTACTCTTCAGCGAGGTCAGGTCAGGCCAGGTCAGGTCAAACTCTCATCTACTCTTACTATAAAAGGTTGGTTCGTGGAATAAAGAATATTTGTTTTAAGCGATAATTTATTTAAGTGACGACAACATTACGATAATGGTCACTGTCATTTTCAAGCCTTCAGTGTCCATCATTTTACTCTTACTATTACGTATTTTCATTTTTGTAAGTAAGACAATTTGTAGCAACTATGTCATTCATGACCATTCTTATAGTTCTCAAATATTTTCGCCACCCTACTACAGGTCAGGGCAGAGACTCTCTTTTTGTATTTTGTATTTTAAGACAGCTTTTAACAACTAGGATATGGCCAATGTTCAAGTTCTCAAATATTCACTCCACCCTACTCCTCAGACAGGTCAAGTACGAGACTTTTTCTACTCTTAATGATATAATCTATCATTATACGGATTTCAATTTTTGTAAATTTTTGTATATTAAGACAGAGTTTAGCTACTAAAACTTATCAATTTGATGGTTTTACCTAAATTATTGTCACGCACTTCGTAGACTTTTACGGATTTTCATTTCTTTATATTAAGACAGCTTTTCACCTCGCGCCTCACGTAGTTGCAAGTATATCCCAAAGCCCGAAGCTTCGACCTTCACTAATAAAACTAATTACTGTCTAATGAGGATTTATAGAAACGCTTAAGTACTAGATGTCCCATAAATCGATATAAGGCGTCTTGGAAGTGTAAGAGGTAGTCAGCTACCGATAATCCGGACATCGCATAAATATGATCAAGTGTGAAGCTGGGGCCGTAAGTAGTAAGCCGGGCTTAGAGTTTGGCGTGTCCCCGGTGAGCAGCTGAGACGACAGACGGGCGCGAAAAACGATCGCCTAACTTTACCGAACGTAAGCGTCTCTTTATTGATTGCGAATTAAGGTAACACTCGTGCAATAAAATGAAAAATCGCGGTCAGGTGAATTAAATAAGTGATAACGAGGGCCGAAACCACGACCAACTCTCTCACAGGTTTTAAGTTTGGATGAGCCGAGCAACAGGTTAGAGATAGGGAGGCCCGGCTGAGGATCAGCACTGCGGAAAAGATTAATTTCACGAAACCGTCGCCAGTCGCCGCTCTAAAGACATGTAATTGGCCATTAAGGGTTATTTTATGCTCGACGCGCTGCTGAAAGTGGTGTGTATGTGGTCAGATAGGCACCCCCAACTCCTTTGCCGCAACTTCTAAGTATCCGGACGTTACTCGCTATGGTTTAGACTTTGTCGGTTATAATTAGTTGAAAGCGTAGTTCTCTTTGGTGGACCTTAAGATGTATTGACGCACCAATATTAATTCCTTCTAAGTCAACTTCTTGAATGACCACACAAACCGCTTGGGTAAATGCCGATGACGATACCAATTAGCGGCATCGTTACTTCCTCACCTGAAAGAGATGAGACCGGGTCTTTTGGCTTTAGTCTTTAGTCCCCATATGGAGTTACGGACATACAAAGATAATGCCCCTCACCCTTTGCTCTTAAGTAGATTTATTAATGTAATATTATCCCTTCTATTAAAGATACTAAAACCAAAACATTATAGACCATGAAAACGTCCAAGTCAAAATAGCCAAAATCTGCTAAAAGCTTTTTATTTTATTTCAGAAACTAATATTTACACAGAAATGAGCATTTTTTATTATTGTAGCAACGTTTTCTTTGTACACCATAAGGTTTTAGAGTAGTTAATGCTGTTTTTGATAATTAACCCTCATAATAAGATGTTTCGACGAAAGGGTGACCCGAGGATATTTACGATACCGATCGGTTCGTCCGAAAGACTACAGCCTGTCTGCAATAAATCACACATTGCCTGAGTGATCAGCTTGAAGGGTCTTCGTGATTTGGAGTAATCTCAATAAAATCTAATGGTGTACAAGCAAAACGTTGCAATAATAAATATAGTAATGTTTGGATAATCTGAACATAAACTTGGCAGACCCGAATTATAGAATTCATAATAAATGATACCAATAATCCGAACACGTTCAGTTTACAGATACCTTAATTAAGCAATTAACCACGTAAATACATATACAGGATGTCCTAGCGATTTGAAAAAGTCCATTATTGCCAGAAAAAGACAGAAAATTAATATTTTTTAAGAGAACCGTAGATACTAACTCTCTAATTAAAATTATTTAAAAGCATAAGGGTGTTTCTGAAATTAGCAAACTTATATTTTTTAATTAGAACACCTTGAATTTTTTGTATCAATTTTTGTTCGTTTAGTTGTTGAAATAATTTGAGTTTTACGTTGAGTTGACGAAAACACGTTTATTTAAAAATTAATTACATAAAAACTAAGAAACCTAGAAATATTAAACTGAAAATAATAAATTTCAAACTGTTTTAGCTTCTTTCTACATAAAATGATCAGAAGTGGTAGTTCGGATTACGGGATTCAGACGTTCGGATTATACAAACATTACAATATTGCCTTATAAATTCATTAAAAATCCTAAACAATGTAACTCATTAAAACGAAAATTAAAAACAAAAATTTAAAAAAAATTAAGGAAAAACTAAAATTTGGTCCGGTACTACTTTTATCACGGAGTGTTAGTAACTCGTTTTTCACTTAATTGTGGACTGGACATGGAATAGCTTGCACTAATGTATTTTTTGTAATAGACCAATGAGTCTTTTTTATTTGGTTTCTTTGTCGTTTTTAGTCACTTTTCCTTATTCACTTGGAACTTAACTTTAAAAACACAGCTCAAAAAACCGAGACTGATGTGCAAAATTCCTTCATCCTACAATGTGTAAGAAAATGTAACCATAAACGTTGACAGGATAAAAAAGCTGAAGATGAATCTTTCTAAGAAACCCAAAAATCGTTAACTTTTGTTTTGATAAAATTTTTTGTCCTTTGATCAGCATTTAAAGATTTTAAAGAAAGCCCTATTTGGTCCTTTAGATGCAAGTAATTTTACAGACTCAAAAAAAGTTTACTTAATCTGAGTTCATTTTATAGCAACATACAAATATAAAGAATTAAAATTGCTTTTCTCGGAAGTTTTTTTCAAAATAGAAAACAAGCCAGCTATTGCAGATATTTTGCCATTTGTAATAATTTACAAAATTGTTATCCAAACAAGTATGACTGCATTATACGAAATAAGTTAATTAAATTTAAGTTCTTTAGCAATTTTAAGTACAGAGCGCGATATGTGCAAAAAAATCGATTTTGATATAATTTTAGAAAAGATAATTTTTTTTTTTTTAAATGTTAAGAAATTTAGCTATGTAGGTACTTATTTTTGGCTTTTAAATTTATAGTTAGAGTAGGTAGCACATAGGTGCCTAGGCTTTATAAAATTATTGTTTAAACATTTCTGCATATTTATTTATTGCGGTATATATAATAACATTATAATGTCATACATCCAGGTATATTTGATGATAATTATTATTGTACTTCAAACTTTTATAATGGTTTGTTGCAAATACATTATGTATGTTTTTTGTACTTTATTAATACCTATCGTTCAATAGGAAAACAACTTCTACGTATACTGACATGACTTAGTTGCCTTTTTAAAAATTGTATCACTTACCTTTAAAAAAATATGTTTACAACTCTCTCTCCAGTTGTTAAAAGTGCAAGACGTCAATAGATTCAGATTTAAAAAGTTTGGTTTTTTCGATTTTTGTAGAGATTTTGGTAATGTTTAGTAAAATATTTAGAATATGATGAGTCAAATCGTAATCTATTTTTTAATATATACTAATGTGACTAATTACATTAGTAATCTAATTGATACATAAATTAATTGGACTCATCAAGAATTAATAATAAAATAAATTTTTTTTTTTGAAAATTTTGATTAGGAAGCTTATGAAAATGTCATTGATGCGTATAAACAAATACATTGTTTCATTAAAAAAAATTTTTCATTAAAAAAAAATGCATTTTGTCACACCCTGTACATTATCTGCTAGTCGATTATTTTTGCTAAAACTACAAAGTATAAGTTCTTCTGTTACAAATTTGTTGAGAAAATATTCATAGACGACTAGTGATTTTTCAAAAGCTGGTCTTTTTTATTAACGAAAAGTTGAATAATTCCGAAACGGAAAGAGATAGCCTATAATAGTTTATACAAAGTTCGCGAAAAATCTAATTATGCAAAAATATATAGGGTGTATCGTAACAAAAATTTAACTTTGTATACAACGCCCTGTGATCAAAATAAATATTTTTGGTGGACTTTAAGTAGATCTATCGGAGAATAAGAACGGCATAGCAATATTTCAAATATCAAAAAAGTTATAGACTGATTACACACTCCTGGGTCACCCTGTATCATATTAATTTCAGAAAGTATCAAATGTATTTCAGATTAGTCAGTTGTATTTCAGAATATACCAAATATATGTAGTTCAGAAAGTATGAAATGTAAGTATTTGAGAAAAATTTAATTCCATTTACAAGTGACTTTCTGAAATACAATTGATTAATCTGAAACACATTTGATACATTCTGAATTACAATTGGAAAAGGTGTAGCCCCCATACGGAGTTACGGACATACAAAGATAATGCCCCTCTTAGTCGTGGTGAGCCTTTCCCGGTTGTTTGCGGTTCGATTGAAATCATTTGAAAGCCACTCCACTTGTCATCCGCGACGTCCCACTCCACTACGACAGATCAGGCTCGAGATAAAGCCGTATCGAAACAAGAGATTACACGTGCACCCGCTCTGACGAAGTTCGCTTAAGAGGCTCCCAGGGGTTGACATGGATCAAAATACACATAAGTATTAGACCATTGAATGAAACAATATTCTTAAGTGGACCAAGATTACCTACGTCCATTTTGTCATATACAAGAAACAAACCAATCCGAAATCCTATAAGGGCACTAAAATATTCAGTACTCTTACAGCTATGCCAGGATACGATCCTAATAAACCATATTGGATCGGGCTAGTAATGAAAATTGAATTGCTGTATTATCCGGCTGACTGACTGATTCCGGCATTAAGAAAAGGTCCGAGATTTAGTTACGGTCAATATAGGATTTTAAGAATTTAAATTTGCTGATTCTGAAATACTGCAAATTGCTCGCAATACATTCCAAATTCTTCCAACAATAAATCAAAAATCCCTTCACGCACCGATTCATCCGCTTTATCTTTAACCGGAATAAGTACTAATTTCAAACCTCAGTACAACCCAGTGGCATAATATTAAATTTAAACAATTAAAACAAGGCAAAACAAGTCAATTTTATTTTAATGCCAACACAGGTGGCTTGTTTTCAGTGGGCCACCTTCTATACAGGGTTATTCACTTAACACTTCGCTCCTGACCAGGTAACAATGTAACACATAATACAGCTCACAAAACTACAGTTTAGCGTCGTTTGTTTTAGAATGAGTTAAAAAATAGTACAAAAATGCTTTTCCAGAGTACTAATTACTTTTTTTACTGCTTATTAGAACGCAAACATTTTATTAACCCAATATTTCTCTCAGTTACTTTTGATAACATGCATTCTGAATAACTCAAATTACAGTAGAACCTCTATGAGTCGAAGTACTTTCCAGAGATAACGAGGTATAGAATGTTGCTTTTTTGTACTCCTACATTTATTTAACAATTATGTAAAGAAAATCGATTAAATACACAAAATACATGAGTTAACATAAATTTGTACTACAGGGTGTCTCACCCTTTCGACTTTCGAGCCTGATATCTCAGATATTTGTCAACTGATTTTTATTAAACTTAAAAGGCAGATATTTTAGCAAGTAAAGATTAAAATCCTATTAATGCAACAACTCAAGTCTTAAAAATGTCATTTTTACGTGCCTTTTTAAAATGTTAAGTCTATTAAAACATATTAAAAAATTAATCGTCGTTAAAAAATGCTGTAAGAAAAAACTCGTTCGTTCAAGACGTCTGTTACGCAAGAACTAAAAGACTGAACAACTGAAAAATTCTAGACACTTAAACGTTCAAGACTTTGGAAATGTTTCATACACTGCTGATTGGCTTCTCTTCAAAATCTTGAATTACAGCCCCAACTACTTCTTCGTTTCTAGTGACGTGTTTTGTTCTCACTCGATTTAGTTCAAATGTGTTTTCAAATTATTTATTGCCGATTCTTTGAGCTTTTGATTTCATGAAGGCTTCATTTGAATAACATTTTACAAGAAGTCCAACGACACTTTCCATAGACGAATATTGTTTCCTTTTTCAACAACACTGACATTTTTGCCGCTGTTGTTTGTTTTTAAAGTAATTTCACCAAATTAAAACAATTAAAACAGTTTTTTCCAGTGGGACACAAAATGCCGCATAACAATGTTTCATCAGTTGTTTCACAAGGTGATTGCTCAAATACTTTCAAAATTTGGATTAAGTTTTTAACAACAAAATCTAATTTTTTCCTTGGATCAGCCGAGCGATTTGGTTAATTTTTTTGGGGTTTAAAGATCGTATGGTAATTTTGCTTAACTTTAAATAAAATATTTTTTCCCAAATTGAAAGGCCACCTCCTAAAATATGTGGATTCTAAATTTCGTAACAATCTTTTGACAAATAACCAAGGTACTAAGCTTGAAAGTCTTAGCTGAGACACCCTGTATATTACATGTTTAAATTAGTGTTTTTTCTTAAAAAAAATTAAATATTGTAATATTATATTGTGTTTTGCCTCAAATTTGAGTATTGTTTGTCAAGAATAATCCAAAACATTGAAACTATTGTCAAAATCACCTGTTTCGAGAAATTCAAAATAAAAAAAAACAAATTTGGTCGAAAACGACAATCTTTTACCTTTTTACCGTTTCAGCACTTTTTCATCCTAACGCAAATATTTTGCAAAATTTCGTTCAATATTTAGTGACTCTAAGCTAGAAACCCAATTATTTCCTCAATATTGTCAAAAAACGTCTAAAAATATCAAACTTAATGTAAACTTTACAATCCTTAACTCCTGAAGCAACAAGTCTGTGATTGATTTAACGATGCATATCTGGTGGCCAATTTTATATTAGATGTTTGAATTATCTTTTATCTACCATCAGACAAAATTTTGTTTTAAAATTAAAACCAAAAAAGAAAAGTCCACTTTCTTCGGTTCTTGTACGGAATGAAATAGTCCAGTCATTTGACTCTAAATATTTTTTTAGTTCAAGAAAAAAGTATGTTACATTCTTACGTTTAGGTCCTTTTGTGTTTCCAATCTTTTCTTCTATATTTTCAAGTAGATTAAATGGTATTTATAATTCTATTAAGTTATTAAGTGACAACTACCATTTGTTGGTAGAGCAAATATGTTAATCAATAATAGCACATTTTTTTATAATTCATGTTTATTGAAGCTGTTTGAGAAAAAGAAATACATTTGTCTCTACATTCATGTATTGTCCCTTTTTTAAAACTCTTACTTACTACTGACCTGACCGATACGACCAGGTAAAAATACCACACAAAATACATTTTACAATGCATAATATGTTCTGATTTTATATTTAATACAAGAATCTTAAAAAATTATTCACGATTATACAAAAATATCGTTACTAATAATGAACAATAGATGGCGCTTGCCGAACGCTTGTAATTTATTATTTATACTTTGTAGCTACAGGTGAACAAATCGAGTACATGTTGAGCAATCATAATTTTGATAAACTGATATAAATCATGAGTTGATAAACGTTCGTTAAGTAAGTAATAACCGCGTTTGTGCACTGTTTAATATTGCAAATATTATTACTAGAAGGTTGCGAAATTGTTAAAAGAAAAAAATTACAAGTTATTGAATCTGGCTGTTACAATATTTTGAGCAAAGTGGGTTTTGAAAAGTATCTTTTCTCTTATCTGGAAAACAATTCGTTATCAATGTAATTGCTGTTGACTCAGTTTAGATATGACGATACAACCTTCCTCCATACTAAAAACCTAGCCAGTAACCGTACCAAAATGGTGTAGTGTTAAATTGTTTCACGTTATAATAAAAATAATGTATATAAATGATTAATACCAAAGCTCAGTGTATGTAAAGGATTGTCTAGTGTAAATATGCTTTAATCCAATTTTTCTTTTATCTAGAATGACGCTGAAGGGTGCAGTGTTCTGTGTCATATTTTTCACATCAGTAACCGGCAATTTTTTGTCATGTCCAAAATTATGTATATGCCCACCTGGTTTCACGGACTGCAAATATAACAATTTTTCGAATTTACCCCTCGGACTTGACAAAAATGTAAGTATGATTTTAAATAAAGAAAATTACAATCGTCTCACCATGTTTACAATCATGGCAAGTAAGACAACTTACCACTAGATGGCTGATCCGACACGTTCGCCACATAAAAATAAATCAAACGAATCTAAAGCGGAATAAATAATGATTGATGCTTTAAAGTAATTAAAATAAAATAAATCTTCCAAAAAAATCTATTCAATTTGGACATGTAGGTCTTCGAAGTACTATTTTTTATTCATGAAACTATTTTTAGAACATAAGTTCAGATAAACAATCAATTTGTTTTGCTCAAACAAATTTTCAATGGCAATAATAACACAATTAACTAAATTAAGACGTCATGACATAATTAGGTACAAATTTTTACGTTTTGCTATCTACTACTAAGAGAAACACATTAGCCGACACTAATCGACCTTTTATAAAGTTAAAGACTTAATAAATGACGCAAATTTTGTTTATTACCATTTCTGATGCAAACTTGAAGATCTTGAAAACATAATATTTTATTTTTCGCACAATTGAGACCAAGGATGCATAACTTCACTTAGCAATTAACATGATTCATTACCAAGAAAATAGGTAACTCAATAGGTTTTGTCTATTTAATTTTCGTTATTCACTCTAATCGCTTGAGTGCACCATATCAAAAATTTCAATTAGTGTCGTAATTATTAATTTATGATATGTAGCAACTTTAACCTTACAACTACTTTTTAAAATATACAGGGTGTAACAAGAAGATGAAAACAAAAGTGAACTTTATTAGATTCTCCAGCTTAAAATAGAGCGATTAAGCCCAACTTACTTCTATACGAAGTTGCACCGTTTAAAAGTTTAGAAATTATTTTTGTTTTTCTTTAATAACTTTTTAATTGAGTAACCGATTTTAATGAAATTTAGTACACGCAATTTGACGTCAAAACCACATGTTCTGATGCTGTTGCTCTTGATTTTTCTTGTGTGTAAAGTATTCGTCAATCAACATTTTAACACATTTCTTTTTGAAAAATTTTTGTAATTTATAAAATATTTGTATCGTCCTCGGTTTGGAGTAAAAAAATAGTTTTCGACATGTCAAAATTCAGACGTTCGCCCATTTATTATTATCATTACTATTATTATATTTTTTTATTTTGACTTTAGTTCCGTTTTGTACGTGTATGTTAGACAACAATAATGTAATTGGTTATTAATTTTAACCAAAATAGGGATTTTTTCACAAAACATAAATTTATAAAAATCGTAGCATTTCTACCCAACACAACTAATTAAACTCTACACTGTCATTATGAAAAAATTAATATTTACAATTATAATAAGTGAAGTAATAATTAAATAATTAAATTTATAAAACCAAAAATAATAATTGACGAACGTCCGAAGTGTTCACACTTCTACATAAATTACTTTTTTATTTCAAAGCAAAGGCCGATTTGAAATGTTATAAAAAAAGAACTGCACCACTCAGATAACGAATAACAAAAATATGTCCCAAAATATGTTCAATTGTCGATAGATAAGTACCATACAGTAATAAAAAGACAAAATAAATCGCACCAAAACATGTGATTGCGATGACAAATTATTTGTACCAAATTTCATCAAAATCAATTATTCCATTTGGAAGTTACTAATAAAAAACGAAAATATTTTTTAACTTTGCCGCCCTCTAACTTTTAAACGGTGCAACTTGGTATAGAAGTAAGTTGTCCTAAATTGCTCTATCTTAAGCTAGGGAATTCTATGGTTCACTATTGTCCCAATTTTTTCGTTACACCCTATAGTTAAGCTCAACTGCAATATTTTTTATTTTTGTATATTAAGACAGCTTATAGCTACTATGTCATGACCAATTTTCGAGTTTTCATATTCACTTCACCCTACTGTCCCAACTCCTCAGTCAGGTTAAGACAGGTCAAGTCGGAGACTTTCTTAAACGACTATTACGGATTTTCCTTTTTGTATATTAAACCAGATTTTAGCAATTATGCTATGAACAATTTTCTCGTTTTCACAAATATTCACTTTATACTACTGTCTCTACTCCTCAGTTAGGTCAGGTCAGAGACTCTCTTCGACTCTTACTATTACGGCTTTCCATTTTTGCAACTAAGTATGCCATGACCAATTTTCGAGAAAAAATGTAGTTAACAACGCGCTGTTTTTGCAGGTGACCATTCTGGACCTGTCCTACAACGCGTTTCAAGTATTTCCCGACGATTTAAACAATTATCCATCTCTGGAGTACTTAAACCTTTCGTATAACAAAATCCACCGACTCCAGAATGACAATTTTCGAAGATTAACGAAACTAGAACGATTGGACTTGAGCCACAATTCGATCAACTGGGCAAACATCGGACCATACACATTTTCGTCGACTCTCAACTTACTGTTCCTGGATTTGTCATACAACCCGCTTGGAAGTCAACATGTGGGCGAAAACCCACTACAAATCCAGTCGTTGGAAATCCTACGCTTAAACAACTGCTCAATAGATCACCTCGATAATAAGCTCCTCGATAAATTACCAAAACTCAAGGAACTACACCTTTCCGAAAACCCGATCACGTCGTTATTTTGGAGTTTGGCATCAACTAGTTTAAAATTCTTGGATTTGAGCCGATGTAACTTGAAACATGTGAGTCCGAGAGTTTTCGTAAACCTAACTTCGTTGCAAACTCTCTACATGCAGCAAAATATTAATTTGAAGAGTTTTTACTGCAACTCGCCCAGTTTGCGCTATTTGGACATTTCGAACTGTAATCTGGAGTCGGTTCCGCGTGGTTACCTCCCCAATATAAACGCGGCCAATTTGCACGGTAACCACTTTAGAATCATTCCAAACAAAAGCTTTGCCAATTATACTAATCTTGTGATGTTGGACTTGTCGTATAATGCTCTCCATGTTATTGACGAAAACGCCTTCGTTGGACTTGACAAAATCGAACGGTTAGACTTGTCCCAAAACACCTTATCGGACCTAAGCCCCAACGTATTCTTCAGTAATACTAACTTACAGTTCTTGAATTTGTCAAGGAATTACTTGAATACGGTACCAAATCTGAACAGTGACTTTTTGGAGATTTTAGATCTAAGTTTCTGTGAGATAGCTTCGGTTGATCAGGACTGTTTGGTTAATATGCCACGATTGAAAATTTTGAATTTATCCAAAAATATCATTTCGGTCCTTCCGGACAATTTCCGAGGTGATGCCTTACGGGTTCTGGACGTTAGTCTTTGTAGGATTAAAACCGTCAATAATAAAACCTTTGCATTGATGTCATCGCTCCGTTCTGTGAATTTGGCTGGAAATCGTTTGACTTATGCCAGCCCTTCGAGTTTCGCCCAAGTGGTTTCGTTGAACATTTCGGACAATCCCTGGCGTTGCGATTGCTCAAAACTCAAAGATTTGTACGACTGGTTGTCAAAAACGGGCAAGAAGCTGGACAACTTGTACTGTGAATCGCCTGAAGCTTTCGAAGGTCGTTCGTGGTTGTCCGCATGTCAGAAAGACTGGCAGCCTGACATAACCCGAAGCGATTCCGTTTGGTGGTACACAACCGGGTTGATAATAACCGTCTTCGTGATTTTATTCGTCATTCTCGCCATGAGGAGAATGTACTTATTAAAAGAGAAACGCCTTCGCGAGGCGAACGAAGCAAGGAGAAACGAAGAACGCGAAGCTCTTCGCCGAATGCATCGCATGCAGGCGGAAGCTCGTGAAGAAGCAAGCAGAAACGCACCAGATCCTCGAGAGTTGCAAACACCTCCGTCCTACAACGAAGCCTTGCTCTTACCAAGACTAGACTCCTCGCATCCGAGTTTATCGGCCAGCTTGCACAGCATTGCCTCCAAACATAGCATTAACGGCAGTCTAACGGACGTGGCGAAAAGAAGGCGAAAGCGGAGAAGAAGGAAATCGGATTCTTCCGAAGGTCAACGTGCGTCTCGGGTCGTCGTCGTTGACTCGGACACCTCAGAACACGAACCTGAACCTCGCACAACGTTAGAAAGTGATTTTTAAACACCGATTATGGAATCGATTTGGTGATTTTTTTGCTGACAGGCCCGGACTAGTCGGAACTGCATAGGAGACGATTGTGGCGATTTTTAGTCCAGTGATATTCCCAAAAGAGATGCAAACTGTAGTAACACTAAGCAGGATTTTGATAATGTTGTGGTGTGACTCAAGTTGTAATAAATATAACTAGGTTAACAGTTTTATTTATTCTCCACCCCAGCTCAAGCGAATTGAAAAAAATATTTGGCCAATTTGCTAATGACAGCTCACTAAATACTTTAAAACAGTAGGAATAATGAAGGACTTAATTTTTGCCGCCACGTCGGACCAAAACTAGGTATAGGCGAAGAAGAACTATAAAAATATTAAAATAACTAAATGTTATTCTAGTTCCTTTTGCAACTATGTGTTCGTCACTTTTCCTTATAAACGAGAAACCCAATAAAAACACTCAATGGCTTAATGCAAAAAATACATACATACAATTAGTTAGGATGACCAAACGTCCCATTTTTTCTGGACATGTCCTCTTTTTGAAGAAGACTTTTTTGTTCATGTCCGCTATCTTTTTTTTAAAATAATAAAATGTCCTCTTTTTCCCAAATTTTACAATTTCATTGCCCCAATTTTAATAAATAAATCAGTCCTTGACTTAATACTTATTGACATCTAAAAGAAATTAGATTTTTTGTGTCGATTAGTGGATTAGATAATATAGCTCTATTTGGACAAGCATTTGTATGAGATTTTTATTTTTATCAACAAATGTTTTTGTTTTACATTTTACGATTTGTTACTTTGAAATAAATACGTTACATTTGCTACTCAGAAAAATGTGACTTTCCCACTTTCTTGTTTTCCTTGCATTTTCTGTGTCCTCTTTTTGTTATTTTCGAATATGGTCACCCTATAATAAGTGCAAGCTAGCAGTGACAGTTTTTTTGTGAAATTTTAATCAAATGAAAAACTAACTAACTAGAGGAAACATTATACACATAAATTAAATGTGTATGTTTTAATTATGCAAAATTAACTATACTTACGACAAGTATATTTTTCCCGCACTTCAAAAAACTTGGTCACACAGAAAACAATGTTTGCTGTTACATACTTCATATTGTTCTCTATGAATGTGAATTTTTTAAAAATTCTCCTGCAATTCCTTATTAAAAATTAATATTAAATTATTTAAACAAAAAAAAAAAGTTCATATCTTTGTCAGGGCTTATTTAAAAAAAAATCACTGAACAGGTCAGGTCAGGTCAGGTCAGGTCAGGTCATATCTTCGTCATGGCTTATTTAAAAAAAATCACTGAACAGGTCGATTTTGTTATTGTGAATGCTACACTTTGACATTATTTATAACGGTACTAGTTTTTGACAAATGACGTCATTTTTTATTTTTTTAAGGGGCAACCGACAATTTTGTTTACGGTTTCTGGTAAGTACAGAAAAAAAATATTTAATTTAATTTTTAATTGATTTTTTTAAGTTAAATTAATTAATGGATAATTTTACAAAAGGTGTACTATTATTTTGCGCAGACTTAATTTTATAAGAAATGATTGTATTTTTAAATATTTTTTGTATCTAGGTTTTGTCATACGTAATGCTAATCATCTAAAAAAAAATTAAAAAAGGTTGTCCCCTCGGTTGTTCTTTAAAAAATAAGGCAATAAAACGAAAAGACAAAGATAATGCTCACTGCCGGCGTAAAAAAATTGACTGCGATTAAATTTAAGTCGTTTATTAACTTATTAATTAAATTATCTTTCGCACTATTGTTTTTTCTGATTAGAAAAATATATTAATACACCTTCTTGTAATGATATTTCTTATATTATAAATCTTTTATGTATTGTAAATTAATATTTTTTTAAATAGGTGTACTATTATACTACCAAAAACAAAAATATCAGTTGCCATTTAAAAAAGACGCCATTACTGAAAAACCAATAAATTTAAAAATAAAATAGATCCGTTCGAAGATTTTTTTAAAAAATTAAGAATTAGGAATTACAATTACAATTATTACAATTAAGGAATTGTACAAAAATTCTGAAAAAAATTCAAATGAACAAACAAATATGTAAAGTATTTAACAGCAAATGCTCATTCGTGAGTATTAGTTTCGATATATTATTTTGTGTTTAATATTAATTTCTATACTTGTAGAAAAAACCCATTATCTCATTAATGTACCAAGTGTTCATAAATTTTCGGTGTTATAACAAAATTGCTTAATAACATTAAAATAAACCAGTCTACATACTAAAATTATTGCTTTTGAAAGAGAAAATTTGTAGGATACGCTGTGAAGGGAAAAACTTATGAAGGGTGCATAAGCCAGAAACCGTGGTCCTTGCACAAACACCTTTTATGACCCTTTTCGAAGTCCGCGCGCTAATTTCTTCCCCACTAAAAATTTCAACCCAGTGGTGTGGTCAACATATTTTAATTTTACAGCTCACCATTGTTAAAATACACGTTATTAAAAACACTATCTAATACTAACAATTAAGACTATTACATGCCATTACCTAAAACTACCAAAAAGTATTAAAAAAACTGTTTAAAGCAAAAAAAACCCAAATCATTTATTATTTTCCCTGTTTTCCCCCTTTGTCCGTTTATTTGTTGATTTCTGTTACCTGTTAAAATTACCACACGTATATCTGATACACCCTATATATGTGATACATAATTTTCGCTATTATATTCTCATTCAGAAGCATTTATAATAATCACACGTAATAATAAAAAGGAGGAAAGCAAGTAAACATTTAGAATAAAAAATAAGTTTTTGAAATGTATTACGTCCTGATTTAATATAAAAATCATGACTCGTCAATTCTCATTTCAAATATCCACCTATTGCAGTGCTTTTTGTAATAATTTTGTAACATAATTTAATAAAAGTGAAACTACAATTCAAGGAGATTCTCAGAAGCCGAATGATATGTAAATAGGTTGTCCAAAATTCCAAACTAAAACTTGTGACGGTTGTTTTGACGTCAGAACAATTACTACAGGTACGAATCAATTTACACATAACTTGATCAACGCAAATAGAACCATAAAGAACTAATAAAATGTTAATTAACAGAAAATGAAGTAATGAAGCGTTAAACATGACAATTTGAATTATTTTTACGATAATTCCGGAAATCTAACATCTATTTAGCCACAAATCAGCTTATTAACCACGTGATTTCTTGTTTTGCAAAAAAGGGAATTTGTATCAAGGTTTTTCTTTGTAACAAATGGTAAAAACAATTTTGGAATTATCGAGGACTGATCAACCGTAAAATTGCTAGTGTAGCTAGCTACTACATTCCTAGCCAGACAAATGTATACTTAAATACGGGCATAAATAAGTGTCTAAAACTGTTTACATGTTTTAACATTGTAAAAGTCCGTAATGTTTATTTATAATGCAGATTTAAAACAATAAATTACAACCTTCATAAAGCAAAATAATGCATAATCTGTTTCAAAACAAAAAATGCAAACTATTGGCGGCTTCAATTTTGTTCATCTTACGATTTTATAATCAAAGTTAGTTTAATCTAAATTCCGTGTAATTTGGCTGCAATGACTGCCTTGTTTATAATTATTTTACTTCCACGAACAAATCGCGATAAATTATTCAATGTGACTTCTTCCAGTTGATAGCTAAACTCAAAGTTATTAGAATTTATCAAAAACGAAAATAAAAAACTCCAACGAGCTCATTTAATACTTATTTACGTTTGGACATAACAAAAAATTTTCTCATTTCTTAGTTTTTTACATTGCTAATGCCCCAAATAACATACAATTATGTTAATAAGGTATCGCTAATTCAATTAAATTGTGTTTTAAGTTTGCACGAGTGTAATTATTTAATTAAACAATTTCTAGAATATTCTCGTCTCTTGTCAAATTAAAAGTAGGTCACTGGCAACCTTTTACCTCAGACGCGAGATTTTAAAAATTTGCCGACTCATTATTCGGATGTACAGATCAGATGATTCACGATGAAAAAAACGAGAATAATTTTGACTACCAGACGCTCTTATCGCATCCTCCTACGATTTCCACTCAGATTAACATAAAGTTCTATTTCCTAATGTAATTGTAATTGATTTTCGCAAGGTCCGGGTGGTGTGATAATAAGACATTAACCTTGACACGTTGAATAATTTAAAAAAGATAGCGAAACTACATGACAACAGAAAAATTCACGTTTTAAATTTCTTGTGCGTTTCCTTTGAAGACTGACTCTATAAATTGTTATCCAAAGAAGCGAAAGTTGTTTGTGCCCATTTTAAAATTATTTGTCAAGTATTTCAGTGATAGCAGTTGAATTACTTCGTGTGTAAACATTCATTTTTTAAGACAGAGGAAGTAAGAACATGACAGGAACTAATATATCTCGACAATAACAAAGTGGTGTTAAGTGGCTAATTAGTAGACCCTTATCATTTATTTATTATACTAATCATAATCATATTAGATAATTCTTAACACGCCCCATAGTTAATGCTAGAAAAATTCTAGCAATGCGATATCATTGAATTGTTATGTCTGCTGAAACTATGCAGACTTGTCAGGTGATTTCATATCGTATCAAGAAATATTACTACGCTCAAAAAACATTTTTTATAAAATATCTACAGTCACTGGGTAATTCCGGGGAAAACAGAAAATTTCGGTAATTATATATTCAAGGTCCACATTTTTATTTTGGGAAATAATAAACCTGGAAATGTCAAAGATTAATAAACGCATTTATATCAGAACAGTATAAAAATTGGAAAGGAATAAAATTTTGCCGACAGAGCGGTTTTGGATATACCAAGTGAGTCATGTAACTCATGTATCAAACGTCATCAGACTTGCATATTAATTTCACAGATAAACAAAAATTCGCCTTTAAGTTCTCAACCTAATTTTAGACGCATTTGACACAGATAAATTATTTTATGATAATCAATTTTATTTTTAATCTTTAATCACTTTTGACCTTTGGCAGTACCGTTTCGGAATTAGGAACTGGTTTAATTTAAAATTAAAAAAAGATACATTAGAACAAATACTATACCACATTTCTCTACTATGACTAAACTAGTATTCGACTATCAATTCAATAATTGATTAAATTGTGCAACAATGTTTCTTGATTATCTTATCGCATCCTTTATGATGCCGTAAGTCATATTCAGTGTTACATTCCGCAGATTTTTTCCTGTTATCATTGTTCTATTTTCGCCTGAAATTGCTAAACTATAAAATTAAGACTAAACTAAAAATTGATAATAAATTAATCTCGTGATGGTAAGACCTTCTGAAATCTGAAGGATAAAAATGATATATTAGATAATCTCATGACCAAGGCTTTCGAGACAATTAAAAATAATCCTTGTACTTTGGTGATGACTTGATGACATTTGTCACAGAATAAAGTTTACTGAAATATTACTCACTGCGCCAGATTTAACAACTTAATAAGTACATTTCGTTAATAAATAGAGCAAAGTAGGGTTTGACCGAATTAAACGATTAAATAATGTTAATTACCAAGTTGATTATCATCCTTGTAGCCAGTATGACGACAATCATACAAAAATTTCCATTTTATGCAATACATTACTTGCTTATAAGCTGAGAAGAGAAAGGGTTCAGGTTGTTTCGTGTTTAAAAACAAACTAAAAACCATGTATTTGCCTCCTCAACTTGTTTATATTAAAAATAAACTATCTGATGTATAGTTCCGTTAAACAAACATGCAAAACACTGTTTTGATGGCTGTTTAAGAAGCTTTCTTATTTTAAAATCTGTTGATGAACATTGATTAGTCGTCTGTCTAAGTTAATCAATTTTAATTGTGTGGTAATTAATCAATGCGAAGTACATAAAATAATATCTCCTATAAAATATAATAAAACCATTGCTTTTGTCGCAAATAGAGTAAAAGATAATTTTAAATAAATGGCAAGTGCATTGGCCGGTTTATGGCATTTAGCACACCTTTATCAGCGAACAATGCTTTTCTCAAAACAAGTTTCGTGGTCTACATTTAACTTATGTAATAATTTTCCATAAATTAAGACATTGAAGACTGGAAGCAGTCGTCAGTTATTTTTACACTGTTGGGAGACTGGCTTTATTTTTATTTTCTACCATTCCACCTTGAAAGAAGAATTATTTTCGGTGTAAGGTACACACTTCGCCCCGTTTGTGTGTTCTCCAGTTCCAATCGGATATTGCATTAACATTTTTCATATCCTATCTCAACACTCAAGTCAACTAATTGGTAATTTTATGAAAAATCTACCACAATTTTTCTTTTAATTTATTGTTGGTTTTTGACAGTGACAACTTGTCATAGATCGTAACACATGTCCATTTTTTAAATTAAAACTGCTCATTTTTTACAATGACAACCGTCTGTTCATTGATTATTTATTTATTCCAGACACCTTTTGGTCATCTTGGAATATCAATGTGAGCTTTTAATGTGCCGCCTGACAAAAGATTTACATAGACATTGACCCTCCATGCATTTTTATAAAATTCATTTCTAACGCAGAAAAGTAATAACAATGAAAACGAAAATAATGACGAATAATGCAAGTCCAGTGAAAGAATGGTTTTTGAGAAATAATTTTGTGTCCTATCCACAAGTGAATGGAAATATTTAATAATAATTAATTGACTGTTTAATGGTTTGGAATTGGAAACTCGACACTGATTAAATGAAGCGTATGTAGAGCATAATTAAAACCAAATTGGATAAAAAAGCAAAATACACATATTAATCTTCGATTATTTTAAGACTTATTTATGTTAGTCTTCACAATTTAAAAGTCCTAGTTTCTCTTGCTTTATTAGTTTTCCTTTCAGGTATTTTATTACCCACTTTATCTATATTTGGCACCGCGTATACAAAACACAACGTTACCTTGTTGCAAATACACTGTACACATTTCAGGAAACAACAAATTCTTTGGATTTTCCGTTCAAATCAAGAAATACAGGTTGTCCCAACGATTTGAATTTGCGTTATAGACCTTTAAATATTAGAAAATTACTTAAAAATGACTTACCTAAAATTTTTCAAGTATACAGGCTGTTTCCGAAATTAGCTACAATATAAACTTATGTTTTTATATTAGATTAGATATTATTATTACATTAGAAATATTTTAACTCCTATTATAACTAGAAATTTAAAATTTTGCAAACGATCCAAATCGACCATTCTAAGTTCAACTAAGTTATTTTTAAAATGGCTGAACTTCCGGAATGATGAGAAATTGGCGCCCACTTTATCACATTTTTTATCCAATTTTTTTATTTGCAGGGGTTCATTTAAAATACCACAGCTCTTAAACCCTTTAAAATAAGTAAATAATTCTTTTTGCATTTGATAACCAACGGTCGAAAAGTCTTCTGAAATTTTCGGGATTGTCAACTGTCAAATAACAAGGCTACTATGATTTTTTTTTAATGATGATAAAAAATGATTATAACACAGGTATTTCAGATGGAATGACCCAGCTTTTTCAATGGCAAGTTTTTGCAATATTCGCAAAAACGGAATTTTAGCTTATTCGACAATTTCAGCTTCTTATTCGACAATAAATTAGCTAAAAACTAAATACAATTTTAAAGTTTGACAATTGTTGACCATTTTGCAAGGCCCATTTGATTAATGGTGAAAATTTTACAATAAATCCGTTTTCAAAAACTGTAGGACGTGTTGTAAAAGTTCACGTAAATGTCGATTAGTCGTTTAATTTAAAAAAAAATTAATTTTAACTGTTCTTTGATAACCATTAAACCATTTGAGAACCTTCGGTCATCCAGTAAAAAAAATTAATGACTTATTGGAAAGGGTTCAAGGTCTGTAATATTTTAATAAAACCTCTGTAAATTTTAACAAAAAAATTTACATATGTCAAAGACTATGACAGACAAGTACGAACAACTTAGGTAATTTTCTTCACAATTTGAGTAGGCAAAATTAAAAATGCAAAAAAATATTAATTAAATTAATAATTATTTATAATTAAATAAATTAAATTATTTAAATACTTAAATTAATTAATTAAATCAATTAAATTAATTAAAATTTCAAAGTTGGCGCCAATTTAGATATTAGAATTTAAAAATTTCAACACTAAAATGAAAAAAAAATTGATGTAGATTTCAATACTGATATTTTTAACCTCAATTGTTATTGGTCGATTATGCTTAGTTTTTGTAATAGTAATTTGACTTTTTTGACAAAGACACACTTTAAAAAATATTACTACAAACAAAAACTAAGAATCCTAGAATCACGACTTTAAAGAAGAAAGCTCAGACTTTCAGAATATACCTATATGGAATTCGGTTATAACAAACCCGGCTTTTAACAAACCCTCGGATAAAACGAACAAAAGTCCCGTTTTAAAGTAATATACTATAGTAATAAATTGGTTCGGTTTTAAAAAACAAACAAACCTAGCTTACAACGAACACTCGCTTCAACGTCCAATTTTTAAACAAAGAAGCTTTCTGCAAATTTTTTACGTTTTAAGAAACAATAAATATTTCCGATATCGCAGAAAACTTCCAAAAATAGTACACATCTAGAAAATAGTTAAAATGTTAAATACAAACAAAAATAAGTAAATAAATAGAATATATCGTGGATTTAGAGGTGAAAATCATTAACTAACATTTTCATGTTTTTGAGATATGTACGAAATAATATTAATTATTATTAAGTATAACAAACAACAATTTAAGACTTATTTCGACATATATATTAAAAAAATAACTGCTACTTACTAATAAGTGAATGTAATGCTAAAAAATCGCAGTATAAAATCAAGAAAAACGCTCGTGTGCACTTAATGAATTTTACCAATTAAATATTTTTTTACTTTATTAATTAATAAAAATAATTTTAATTTTACAATATTTTAGAAGTATTCTTTTGATATCTATTTTATATTTTCATAGTTGCTTTCATTTGTGTTAGGTTCGGAACAAATTTCATGTGGTATTTTCTTTGCGTTGGTAGGAACACTATGGTACCAAGGATGCAAAGTCTTTGCATAATTTTATCAAGTTTTTTTTTCGATAATTCTACCTCGACCTTTTACACCCATCCTTTTGTACACAGAATGATGGTCATATTGATACAAAATAATTTTTTTATATTAAATTTTTTTTATTTTCAACCATTGTACTACATTTTACTCGTTTTACTAGTTTGTTGCATGTTGGTTATCTTAAAAAAACTTACAAAGAACACCCTATTTTTTGCATCTAAAAAACATTTAATTTATCTAACCAAAAACACTAACAGTTAAGGATTTCTTCTGATCCTACTCAAAACAAATTAAACTTTAAACATTAAAAAAATTATTAACTATTGTTTCAGTAGTCGAAAAGTAATATAATAAGTTAATAACATATCAGTGTTTTGAGATAGACGATTTAATAATCTTAGAGAGACATTTAACAAAGTTCTTATTTTTTACGTTCCTGTTAAACAGTTGGTACAGATTTAAGTTTAAATTTTATTTACGGTGAAAGTCCTTTTCTAGAATTCTTAGTTTTTGTGTAATATTTTTTTAATAAAGACTGTTTTCATCAAAGAAATTAAATTATTTCAAAAACTAAACAAAATCAACCATTACAAGTGTAAATCAAAATCATCAGTATTAAAAGCTATGTCCAAAAATGCAATAAAATTCAGGCAGTTATTAAAAAAACATAAGTTTGTATTCTAGCTCATTTCTGACACACTCTGTATATTTGGAAAAACTTTTAGGTAATGCAGAAGCTTTCGTAAAAAATATTTATTTTTCAATTATTACAGACTTTTTTAACTCGCCAGGGCACCTGAATGTGTAAAAATACGTAAACAGCCACGTTACTTTTGTCATTGTCAATTCTCATAAGTAATCAGCAGTAAAAAGCAAGTTATTAGATGCCGTTCTTTGGAAATAAGTAAATCAAGAAATTAATTACACACGTTTTGTAATTAAACACTATCATTAAATATGTAAATGAGTGAAGAAAAATGAAAAAGTTATGTAGTTTCTGGTCGGCCGGTTGTAAACGCAACACGGATTGTTATCGTAAATACTTACAAGTCTTTGAAACCATAACAATATAAAATTGAAACGTTGCCTGAAAGATCTTTGCTTGCACCCCGGATTTAGAACGAAAATCATAGTATTTTTATTACTTAACACTCTTTCATTACACTTGTGATAAAAGTTCAAACTTATCTCGTCTTATCTTCAATTTACTTGAATTATTTGTTGTTAAGTGTTAAGTTCAATTTTGAACCAATTATGAAAGTTAATAATCCGACAGTTTTCCACCGAATTATTTCAGGTAATTTGAATCGGCCAACAAAGCTAGTGGTTGAAACGAATTAGTAACTCGATACGTAACGTAATAATTGCGTGCCGTTACGGCTCAGAGATAAAATTCTTCGTTGACAATCAACCACAAGCACAAATTAGGCTCAAATTAGCAGCAACCTAAATGAAGTTTAATGATATCCCTAATTACGAAACGAAAGTTCCAAAATTGCAGCAGAGATACGTTAAAAAAACGAGAAATAATGCGACAAAGTCCGAAATTTTAGAGATCAAACATTAGTCACCTGAACGTGATGAACCTGACCTATAATCTTATCGCTGAGTGATATCGATTCCTTAAAATTTTATGGAAAGAATACGTAATGTCTAATGTGTATCATGTTGCTGATGAAGTGATGACCCCAACCGAGTCAGTGTAACTTAATCCTAACATTAGTTGGATTTTTACACTTTCAAGGCAAATAAAATGCAATTTTGGATGAAATCAGCAGATTTGTAATGAAATTTGAGTGTTCACACGTTTTCGCTCATGAATCGTCTCATTCAATATCTCAAACACAAAATGACTTGCTAACATCCATGATAAATATTACGTCAGAATCGTCAAACAATAAATGGAACTTTTTCCACACGTTACCTTTGCATTTGCATCAGTCAGTCCCAAAATATTTATTTTGTTGAAAGTTTTCCGAAACAAAGTTCAGTGTTTTAAAGGTCGCACTTTGATTACAATAATTTAACGTTTTATTATTAATCCTGGATGCGTCATTGTGGACCCTAAAATCCAAAGATCAGTTTCGCGTTTTTTCACCGGAAAAAACTCGTTCACATTTCAAATACCAACCAACACTGAAGCATTATTATAATAATAATTTATTGATCCCAAATACCGTAGGTACGAATTAAATAGTATTTTAATCTCTGGCATATTGAATTATTTACCTACGTACATAAATCCGTAAATGGGCAATTTAGCAATATTTATTAATACTAAAAGTGGTATGCCCTGAAAACCATATAACATTATTTCGCATTCACCGACTTTGCGACTTTGACTAATGTCATTTCCGGCAAATTTTTCTACCTAAGTTAATAGGCCAAATACGCATTATCTCGACTAAATCTACTTTCTAGCACTTAACGAAACATTTTCTACCTGAACGACAGGTACCCACAATGTCAACTGTAATGATTAACGGTTTTCGTTTTGCAGAAAATTTTTTCACCGTAATTAAGTTCACCAATAAAAGTTAAATTGAGATTTTTTAACACATCTGGAAACGTAGTTTTATTTCTCTAAAGTTTACATTGTTTCAAATGGCTATAAAATGGTAATAAACTGTATCAGACGTTGCCGTAAAAATCATCAATCACATCGAAGGCTAAATAAGGAGATAAAATGTAAAAAATTCATAAAATTTGACACTCCTTCATGTTTAAGTCCTGTTTTTCACTGCGATATATCATTGACATGCCTAGCAACTTCTTGTACGTCACTTGTGTAATTGGAATTACACAAATTTCTAGTTTGCCATAACTTGTTCTTTGCATGAGTCTCACTTACCACAGTAATTAGTGAGGAAGCAATTCTCTCTTTTTGCATCTCGGGCGAGTATTTGATTAGTGGTTGTGCCGATTCTTTTTATATCAGCCAATTATTAATTCTTTGGCATCCCTTGAGAGCATTAGCTGGAATATCAACATCAACCCTCCGAAAAGAACGTGCAAAAAGAGATTGTGCATCCCCTGTTTCCTGGAGCATTCAGAGACGGATTAAATTGAATGGGGGTTAAAATTTTGGGTCCCTCTAAAAAAGAAGTTACAAACGATAGCAAAACTGAACGTTCCAAGGAAAAAAAAATTGGAGTATCTCACACACCACACTGCATCTTTTTAAATAATGTTTAAAGTATTTTAACACAGAAATAAATAATATCTACATACTTATTTTTACGTAAAACATTTTTTTTTAATTTAAATCAACATTACAAACTAAAATTGCTTTAATTCGCCTAAAACGCAAATATTTTGCACAAATCAGTTCAAATGGCGCCACAATAGGTCGAAAAAACATTTTCTTACAGTTTTTAAAATTTGATACATGATACATTTTTCGCTAAATTTCATAAAAAACATCAAATTAAGGTAAAGCAGACAATATTTTTAAATTTTCCAATATCATACTTCCAGAAATTCTGAATCTGAAAAAAAATCCAATTTTCAAATGACGTTATTTTTACCTTTTTTATGACTTTCTCCATTTTTATTTTTATGACTTTGAAAATGGAAATTGTTACCCAATTCCCAATTCCCACAAAAATTTTTGTATTTTATAATTTCTAGTCAAAAATAATTAAAAAAATATACACATTACATAACGTCAAAGTTGCATATTTGCACAAAAACTAGTAAATTAAGTTCACCATTGCATTATTTTTTTAATTTCTTAATGTGTTATTTCATTCTTCAATCATAAACTCACTCATTTCGCAAAATTCGAAATCAAATAATGCCAAACTGTATTCTTTTCAAAGCACTTTTTCAACCTGAAACACAAAAGTTGCTTTTCATATATTGTTGCTCATGAGTCATTTTTCAATAAAATCTTTAAACAGGTCGATCTTGTTTTTTTTAAATGCTACATTTTGAGTATTTTGACACTATAATGACATTTCTGACGTCATTTTTTGAGTAATTACATCATTTTTAATTTTTGTAAATAATATAATTGACATTTTGTGTTTTAAATAGAATAAAATTTTATCTTTCTGGTAAGTATAAAAAACAAAAAAAATCGAAAAAAGTTCTAAAAGTTATTGATTCTACTTTTTGATTCATGCTTTATTATCTTATAAAAAGTGATTGTTTTTTGTTTATTTTCTTTAGGTGTCATATTAAGTATTTTCAAGCTACTTATACAAAAACATTTATAAAAACAATTGTCGTTTCTAAAATAAGTCAAGAACAAATAGATAAAGCTCATTATGTTTCATTCTTAATATTTTTTTGTAATTTATTAAATTTATTAAATAGGAATGACATCAATTTCACTCTGATGCCAAAATGTAGTGATCAAAAAAATAAAATCGACCTATTCGAAGATTTTTTTTGATAAATGATTAATAACAAATATATGAATTTTGTGTTACACTTGGTTCAGTCTTTTTAAACAATACAATAGTATGAAAATTTAAAATTGTTGGCACAGACTGAAGAAATTAATCCAATCCGCATGTGTAATGCAAAAAAATAGACGAGGTTTTCAGTGGAGGGAACCGGAAATCAGTTAAACCGTTCGAATTATGGAATTTTCAAGACACAGAGGTGCGACTTACAGAGTTTCCACTGTAATAATAAAAAACTTATGGTGTTAAGAAAATTAAACTTTCATTTCCTACTAGTACTAAGTATTTCAAATTTTTCGAGTAATTTTTTATTGACATATTTTGTTGTGTTTTATTAGATGACAAATTTTAGACTGTAAACTGTAGTGCAGCACACTAGATAATCATATTTAAGAAGTGCAAAAACTTTTCAACGAATTTTTTATTTAAATTTTTCAAGTGGCTAAACGACTAACGTCTGATGTTACTACATAAAATTAACCGTTGTCAAAGCTACAAAATAAAATTTGCTAAATGAACAACAATGATAACTGATTCATTAAGTTGACGGGACACTTTTTAGATTTTATTTTCAATTTTTACGAACAGTATCAATAAAAGTGATTTTTTCTTTAGGGGACCTTTATATCTAAGTAACTGGGGCCACATTTGTAAAATTTGGAATACGCACAGAAAAAAACACAAATTGATGACGGACAGAGACACAAAAGAGACCTCACATTTTTATCGTTGAACAATCGTTATAAAATTCGGTTAATTTTAAAAAGCAACAGTTATTTTTTAAGTAAAAGGTGGAACTTGCTGAAACTTTTGAAAGCACGAAACCCAAGAACGAAGCAATGTGTAACGACTTCTGATTAATTTGTTTTGTGTTTACACATGTCGGACGGGACAAAAAAATCTTGTGTATGAAAATAACTCTACAAAATTTATTCAGACAGGTTTTAATTAATAAAGACTTTACCAGTATCAAATTAAGAATTCTTGGTCTTGTTTCACCACGTAAGAAATAAGAGCAGCAATTATATGTTTTCAGTAACGGACGGAACAGCAAAATATACAAGGATGAAAAAGATATCACTAATCAATTTACTTACCGATTTCCATTTTCTACCAGAAACTACAAAACCACTCTTCAAAAATTATTCAACATTTGTAGTACGTCAGCTGTCAACAGTATCTTTTTTGTTATCGCTTACAAGAAGTATACCGGGTGCTCAAAAATCGGCGCACCAACTCAATGGTTTGTAGTAGAGAATTGCTTACATGTAAAGGTAAAGATAGTAAAAAAATTCTTTTTATTAAAGTTATTGATAAATAACAAATTTTAAATAAATGATATGTGGTAACAATGTATAACAGTCGCAGTAGAATTTGATCAACAATAAAAATAAATTATTTTTGAAACGGTTTCCTGGAAAATAATTCTCAGTGTGTGACATCTACAATTTGTGATTTTTTTAATAAATTTTATTTTTTTTAATTCAGAAAACCGCTAAAGTCGGCTATTTAAAAATAATGATTCATCGTTTTGTTAGGGAATGATTATTTAGTGTGAAACACAAAAACAATAAAAAATAATGAGAACTGAAGGAGTTTGCAGCTCCAAATTTTTTTAAATACTTCTTTAGGAATTTTTTCAAGATTTTTCCAGTAATCTACACATGCTTCTCAACAACGTATCACTGAGATGGTGCGCCAGTTTTTGAGCACCTGTATGTAAATTTTAAAAAGCCCAATGAATTACTTCTTACTAATTTTTATCCTCTCCTATTTCATTTTAAATCCACAACAAAAATCTTTTGTCCCAAAATACATTAAATATGTATAAAATCGTGTATTTTAAAAGACATTTTACATATTTTACAAAATATCAGTGTCAGGTTGCATGATTCCTGAAATGTGGAGAGAAATGACTTAAAGTTTGATTTTTTATAGAGGGACATCTCAGACAGTTTTAGTCATTTGAATAAAAGAAGTTGACATTAAAAAAAAATTCATTAAACGATAGTAGAAAATCGTCTTTGAAAATTGTGTGTTGAGTCATAAAAAAACCACCCTTAAAATTTAGACGTAAGATGTAATACGTACAGGTTTCTTTAAAAATCTCCAACTTTTAGCAAAAAAGTGACGAAAGTTGCAGAACATTTAAACCCAAGCTTGCTATTACCTCTTTGTATCCTCAGGCGAATGACTTTTTTCGGTATAAGGTATTTTTTTCATTAACAAGCAAAAGTCTAAATTTTGACAATACTCAAAATTAAAACGTAACCGTAAATTTTTAACGAAATTTCTAGGGGCAGTGACAAAAAACACTGCAGCCATGTATACGTGCTGCTACCAGTTTTTTACCAAAATTTTGCCTTGGGAATCTACTAAAGATTCAATTACATAAAATTATTTCCGTATTCTCACTTTCAAAATAAACAAATTTTTTGTTTTACTTTGAATAGGCATCAGATTGGAGTGTATTTGTTACACTATAAAGATCCGTGTATTAGAAACGAAACGTGCGTCAATGCAAATAGTAAAAAGTTTAACACACGCCTTACATAATCCTTGATAATGTATCTTTACCTAATCGTGTCCTTCAAACTGATATGCAATTAAGTCAGAGATAGGACCAGACTGGCGTCAGTCACTCAGACGGATGCATATTTTGTGAATCGAAGCACGTAGGCCTGCTTCCGGTTCCGAGAACAATTTCCCGATTTTGAGAAACTCATCTGTCATGAATTTTAATTTGTTAACTCCTTGTAAACAATATTTTATTGCAGTGGGACTCACACGAAGAGTTATTGTCTAATCTTATCAGGAGTTATTTTAAGACGTTTCATTACTTACCGTTGAATCACAGGTTTGTTAGTAATTTTGAGGATGGAGTAATTGGTTTTATATGGCTCCTTTCGATTGCTTTAATAGGCACTGATTTTCGGAACGAAGTAATTGCGTAAACAGTGTTTTACGGGAGTAATGCAAACATGGTACAAATTTAAACGATTTATTAAGTTGCGAAATTGATACAAAAACGATGAGTATGTTCATAACCAACATAACCAATGACTCACACTAAAACCTACCCTGGGCCCGATCCATCTTAGTTTCGATTTTTTGCATTTCGAAATAAATAAGTAGAAAACAAATTAAATAAAATCACAATTCGCAAACTATATTAAATTAAGTTACTAAACATTTTCGTGACTCATCGAAACTAATGGCACTGGCGAATCACTTCTCCAAGCAAAGGACCGAGTCATTACCACAAAGCACCACCTGCTAGTAATCTCTCTCCACGTAAAATTCACTTTGGTAACGATATATAAATATATAAACATAAAAATAAGTAAATATACAATAACAGTCGAACAGTCAAAATGCGAACTTACGTAATAAGTATCGACTAAAGTATAGGAACGACCGCATAAGATTATTATCACATACGTATCTTTTATTAAATACTGAGGTATTCACATCACTAGTTGGAATTCACTGCCGTTGTGACAATTTTCCCGTCACTGTCCACTTGGCGATGGACAAGAAGCGGCGTTTTCGGAATCGAATCGGGTAGTTCTGACGCTTTGATCGTCACTCGTTCCGGCTGGGGCGATAATTCAGTTTTACGCAACTCAACATCATCGCTAATTTTGCCGTTGCCGTTCAACAAAGGCGCAGATTCAAAGTTGGTCTTGGTGTTGATTTGCTCAATCGGAACTTTCACACCTAGCGGTTTCATTTCTTCCCCACAGCCGTTTTCGTTCGATTTGTTGCGTTTCCGCTGATTCCTCCGCTTCTGGTTCTTCCGATTCACGTAGTAAACGATCAGGAAGGCAATCAGGGCTATTACAAGCCCTACTACTATGTACACAGACTGGGTGTTCGAATTTTCGAAACTCGCTCGTTCCATTTCGCCCAAAACGGTATCGTTAGTTGGGAACGTTTCGACTTCACCTTTGTCGGACTCTTTGACGAAAGTTGGTTCTTCTTTTCCCGTGTGTACTAAATTTGTGACTGGGCTTTCCGTGGTGGTGGTGGTGGTGGTTTCTGGTTCCGGTTGGAGAACGTCTTCAAAGAGCATCACAACTCCTTCCTTCAGGTCGGGAGCAGGCGAAGCATTGACTTCGTCGTGGATTCCGATCGGATTGGCAGTAGAACAGTTGAAGTGGCAAGCTTTTGGCTCAATTGGAATTGGAGTGTCACCACTTCCCTCATCACCACTACCTTCAGTAAGGTCTTCGCTCGTGTGAGCTATGTCTTCCGCCTTGAAAAATTCTTCTTGTTCGTCCAGTTCTTTGGCTTCAAACTCGTCTTGACCTGACCCAGCCTCATCACCCAACATCGAATTCAACAAATTTTCCTTGATCAAGAAACAATTAACTGAGTCCAAAGACCGGCCGTGAAACTCTTTAGGGTAGTGACACGTCAGGTTTTCCGAAACAATCCCAGCGTTTCGCAATTGTTCAAAAACCGCCAAATTGTCACAATCACAATTGATGGAATTGTCGCCAAAATAAACACTTTTCAGTTCTTTCAAAACGCCCCAGTCCTTCGGGAAATTCTCAATCACATTATGCCTCAAATCAATCACTTCTAAATTTTTCGGAAGTTGCGCAAACTCGACACTGCTCAAGTAATTCGCGCTCAAGTTAAGACTCTTCAGCTTTGGCAAATACGGAAACTGTGATGGCAACACGGTGATTGTGTTGCCTGACAAATCCAGGGAGCGCAAATTTTTTAAATACTTCAGCTTGGAGTCGACGGTGATCACTGAAGCGTTGTTTATGTTCAAATGCACTATTGTTGATACTTGTTTCGGGACGAGTTTTTTGATGAACTCGTACGAGCTACAGGAAAGTTCGTCCTGAACTCGGCAAGTGCAGGATTCGGGACACGTCACATCAACGATTGATGCTCCAAGAGCTAGGTGCAACGTGGCGAAGGTCAATAGCAATTTCATGATGCTCCTGAAAAGAGGAAATAAATTAGTGTGGAACAAAATAATTAGTTTGAAGCGCTAATTTAGCACGCGCGGGTGTTTTAAATGACAATTGACCACGGAATAATGCTGTGCTTCCTACTTGTCCACGCATGTTGGTCAGGGGCGGATCAAGTGCCTGGCGAACTACGGCCAAAAAAACATCCGTTTATTTTTATGAGATATTTTGAGTAATTGAAACTTCAATTTCGTACGAACGAATTATGGAATATCAAATAAATAGATGCATCTGAGAAAACATTATACCGACATATAAATCAGGTTACAAGCACAACATTGTGAAGTGCACACCCATTATTAGTCTTTTGTTTAGACCTCCAATTTTTTTTCAAAAAACTGTTACTAAGCAATCATTTATTGTATTTACTCTTTAGTGTGACGTAGAACGATTTGAAAATTTACTCTTATAAAATCCAGTATATTACAAAATTATTTAAATGTTTTGGTAAGTCGGTGCAAACAGAATGAACTAACTGTCTTATAGAGACATTAGAGACAATCGATTTTATTAAAGATCTAGTTGTATTTTTAGACATTAAGCTACTTTCTTATATGACCATATACAGGATGTTTCACATAATTTTACGAGGCCTGCGTCTGTAAAATACATATTTCGATACGAACTGGATTACAAATTTTGAAAAATTGGATGGTCTTCTCTTGTTTGTTCACCCTTTCAAAAAATTACAATGTTTTTAGTTAATTAATAATTAGTGATTAAAATAAACACACGATAATTGTTTGTGAACAACAGAATTTTTTTACAATTAATGAAACAGTCGTTAGTCTATAACTACTAAACAGTAAAAAATAGTTTCTAAAAATACATATCAGATTTAAACTGCACTCTATTAAATATTATTCTCAGTATAGACATTGTATCGGATTATTTATCGGTAATAATTACACAAACGTATTACTCTTCATGAACTTTGTATTTTATATAAGTTAATTTATGGATTTCTATAAAAGTGCCTGATATTTATTTTTGAAATAAAATAATTATGTTAAAAACTTGTGTTTACTGGTGTCTCATGTGTAAAAAAATTTCTTTATATTTATTTTATGTTGTAAAAATGATCCTTGGCGTCGAATAAATTATTACTATTACTTATCCAGTCAAAATTTTAATGAAAAGATTAATAGCACATATGCATGGCTACAACATTTCTTTAATTTTAAAATTTTGTCAAAATTTAGACAACTATGGATTTTCAATGCAATTTGTTCTTTGAACGCGTTGTTATCGAATACCTTGTGTGCAGTGATAAAATTCACTTCTTATTAATACAGACTGACTGCACGTAAGTACAGTTATCCGGAAAATTTGCTACTCGTACAAAAATTTTAATGAAAAATGTCGTCTAAGTTTTTTGAATATCGAAAACTTCTTAAAATAAATACAGGTGGTATTAATAAATATCTTTTCATTTAAATATCTTGTGCATATTTTGTTACATTACAAAGAATTTTTTCAATTTTAATTTAATTGTGAGAACTACTTTGCAGTCGTAGAGAATTTTTACTGGATTTCTAAAAAACCAACAAAGTGGTTAATTGCTATAAATTTCCAAAATATGACAAAAAAAGTCCCCCTAGCAATAGAGATTGTCCTTTTTAATTTAAGGTTTATAAATTTTTCCTTATTTTCCAAATTAATCAATAAATGTCATATATATGTATAATTTTTTGCCGCGAGGTGCTTCAAATGCTTTAAATGCTTTAAAAATTATTAAGAAAATGCGATGGGACAAGAAGATCAACAGTGTGATACAGGGTGATTTTTAAAAAATGTCAGGCACTGTATATTTTTATACTATAAGCTCACATGTGCAATGTTCTACTTTTACTAAAATTTATTGTTTAAAAAAATATAAAAAACATATTCCCCTTTTTTTAGAGAGGTAATGGCCAAGAGCCCCAATTTTTTTACCGCCAGGAGCCCCCAGTCCGCCTCTGATCTTGATGAATGCACAAGGATGCGAACCACAGGCCAACACGTAATTTAGGACCGGCAAAGGGACAAATGCAACGAGACCACTTTCTAAACCAAGATTGGTTGTCCGAAGTCGTATGATTCACTCTCAAAAAGCGGGCGATATGTAGGTAGGTATAACGGCACAATTCACCGATTGCAACAATTATTTTTGAAATTTGGGCCACTGCCACACGAATTTAAAATACACTTTTCAACACCGAAATAATGAATTGCCGTGAAAGAGAAAGTCGAAGTCGCATTTGCCAATTACGCACCAAGACAATATTTTGCGTAATGCCACTCGAAATTTTTCATTTTCAATCACTTACTGTTTTTGGCAAGTCAAGTTCAAAAAAATCAGAGATGCACTTGGAAGCTGCACTAACTGGATGTAAGCACTGTCCAGACCTCACTGCACTCACATGTTGGCACTTAACATGAATGCTCTTATCTTCCTATCGAATTACAGTCAGTCATAAATTGAACAAATTCCTAATAACTCAAGAGTAAGACCGAGTCGAATTAAAAATAGTACTGATTTGAAGAGAGCGCGCGCTTTCCTTCGAACGCGTGAATACGGAGTGAAGATAAAACCGGGTACTGCTTAGACCTGAGTGAAAATGCGTTACGCAATGTCTCTTCACTAAAATACAGCCACTCCACACCATCTACACGGAACACAACCAACTAACTCAGTCCTTAGTGGAGGGGGTATTACCTGTAGTACTCGCAGGCAGGTACCTACAGAAAGGTGGAAATTACATTGTGATTCATTGCTAGTGCGGAAAGTGTTTGTTCCGCGGACTCCTCTACGTTAATTCAATCCCATAAGTGTGAAAAACCAATGGTGAGTACCTCTAATTAGTCCCTCGATACTTACCCGACTTAAGCCACATCGAATCTTCTTTGTTACGCAAAGATGCGCAACAAGAAGTCGCATCAAGGTTAGTTGCAGTTGACAATTGTCCTACGGTGCGACATTAAAACGGAATTATCATTTTTCGTAACGATTCTTTAGTCTACCTACGTGTCACGGTATAAATAAAGTCGTTATCTTGTTGATAAAATTGACTAGCAACACATACTGCGACACAAAACCAACTCTAACTCTAATTTCTTTGGTTTAGATGCGATTGCACCAATTTTGTCTACTTCTTGTCGTTACGACCGTAAGCACAAGTCCTACGACTCCTGCAAGCAGCGTCAAGTGCATTGATGGTTGTGAATGCAGGGAGCAGAAACCAATATTGCGAACAACCTTCGAAATTTTTAATTGCAAAACCCCCTTTGTGCTCAACAAGAGCGCGCTTAGCAATGTTCCCAAAGATCGCGCGTTTATCAAATTTAAAAGTACCGACGTCCAACACATTACTAGTGATGCTTTCGAAGACTTCACACAATTAGAGGAAGTGGATTTCGACAACTCCCGCGTTGGCACGATCGATAGTGAAGCATTCAATCGGAAATTTCTAGGTGCTATCAGTTTTAAAAACGTCCATTTTGCCGAAATACCTAATTTGAAAGCTGACTTTCTCGAAGAATTCATCTGTGAGGATTGTCACTTGTCCAAAGTACCCAACTTAGATAATCTACCCTCACTCACATTTATAAATTTCGCGAACAATCGTATCACAAGTATTCATGAATCGGCGCTTTCAAAACTGAAAAAGTTGGAAGAAGTTAATCTGTCGAACAACAGCATTTCCGAATTGCCTATGAACCTGTTCGTTCAAAACGAAATCGATACACTAAAACTGGACTACAACCCCTTGAAAAGCTTCACTTTTCATGACGACAACGTCCTGGAAAGTCTAAGTCTTGCCCATTGCAACCTAACAGTCTTTGATGAAAATTCCACCAAAAATTTAACCTTCCTGACTAGTCTCGACTTGAGCGGTAACAACATTGTTGTTTTGCCACTTGACACGTTCAATCCGATGAAATCGCTCGAGACCATCGATCTATCAGACAACCACTTGGTCGAACTGGACGATAATATCTTTTCAGAAAACAGTCGACTCGACACTATCAACCTCAATAACAACAATCTTAAAAAACTGCCCAATTTCCAGACAAAGGCTAAACTGTTCCAAACCTCAACCTTCTCGTGCAAAAACTGCGGCTTGAAATCGGCCACAGGTCTCGCCAACATGGCAAGACTCACTAAAATCGATCTGTCCAACAACGAAATCACAGACATCGAAGGCGCGTTCAGTGAAATGCCCATTCTCAAAAAACTCTTCTTGTCCAACAACCACATTGCCTCAATCGGGCTTAAATCACCCGAGTTGGAGACACTCGATTTGTCCAATAACCCGCTCTTGCCACTGGACCCCGTTACGTTCACAGCGCTTCCTTCGTTGAAGATTTTGAATGTTAGCAGTTGCGCTCTTGAAAAAATTTGGAGCAATTACAACGCCGAACTCCCGAAACTGACCCAACTCTACCTGGGCCAGAATCAATTGTCTGTGATCACACTTGACGATGTAAAGATCATGCCAAGACTGAAAGTGATTGATTTGCGGGAGAATCCATGGAAGTGTACGGACGACCTTGAGGAAGTTGTTAAGTACTTTGTGAAAGAGTCCGTTTATCCTGCGGATATCGGAACTATCCAATTTAAGACGCATGAAGAATTGACGTTTGCCGAAAACACGAAACTCGTTCTTCAACCAGTTTGGCCGAAAATCCTCCCGAATTGCGATTTTGACTTCGGGGAGGAAGAAGGTACCGAACCTTCGGTACATATCGTAGAAAATGAGCAAGACGAAGACGATGATTTTTACGATGAGGACGAATATGAGGAAAATGATGAGGATGAGGAAATTCCGGTCGAGAAGGCAATGGAAGACCCTTCACCCTTCAACCTAGCAAGGGCCACTTACATCCTTTCCATCACTTCGGTCTTTATTCTGACTGCTGTGTTAGTATCCGTGGTCGCGATTGTTCTCACTCTTTTGATTTTGAAGAGGAATAAGTCGTTCAATATGCACACGGGCAATCTTCCACGTTTGAAGATACCCTTGTGGCATACAACCCCCGGGCAAAAGAAACACAGTGGTTCCGTGTACAGGCCACTGTCGGAAGACCTTTACGGATCGCGTACTCCCATCATCAATCGATACGAGTTTAAACAGACGCCCCAAGTTCATAACTCCCTACCTTAATTATTTACTTAACTGTGTTTTATCCATAAGTAACGTTAGATATTGTTTATAATTTGTTTTATGTTTTGTTTAAGTGATAATACGTAGGTTCGTATCTATGCCATCACTATATTAATTATACTGAGACACATGTAAAAAAAAACATTTGATAATAAATTATTTAACTGGGTCTGTATTTTTGTGTCTCGCTATCACGTATTTCCGTTTTTAAGGACGATAAGGAAATTAACAATTACGAAATTGGACAAACTCACCTTTCTAGGTAAGTTTACTTTTCTTATCATTTAGTGAGAAATTTTTACTCTAGGAAAGGCCAGTCAAAAAACAAATCGGACTTTCCCAAAAAAACAGTTGTAATTTTCCCCGTAATGTATTCGTATTAGAATATTTGGTACGATTATGTTACTGGTCTTTTAAACAATGATCACTGCAATAATGTTCATGATTACATTTCCTCGTTCGGAAGTTATGTTGGCTTAATTATACAGGTTGGTCCAGCCCAGCTTCCGTCTCTGTAGCTCGGTATTATTGAAGTTGGACTTTTGATATCTTGTAGGTTTATTTATACTTTAGGACGCATATTTTTAGGAAAACATTTTTGATATAGTGCCCCAGAAAATGTGACGTCATTTGTTGGTTCAGGGATTACTGTCAAAAAATTGATTTTACATCTTTAGTTTTAAAATTTAATAAAAAATAGAAACAATGCTTCCTTGATAACATTATTGCTAAGTACGTGAGCCGCCTGTTTGAAAAAAAAAAAGAGTGGGGTCACGAAATGACACGAACGAAGTGAGTGTTATGAAAGTGTTAGGTGTTGCGAGTGTCGCCCAGCTACACAAGCCCTTAGGCACTTTTCCAATTTAGATAAAACCACCAATTTGATGATTTGAAGTACCTAAAAATTTGGCAAGTCCCAAAAGATATTGTTAAAAAAAATCAAAGCCCTGAAGAATTCGATAGGATTTGCGCACGTCCACTAGTTTGCTGTAAAACCGATGTTTTATTTTTAAACAGTAATCCGATTTGAAAAAAAAAATTAGGAATATGTAAGAAAGTAGAAGTGTTTCCTAATGAGCATGTCATTAAAAATATATTATTAAGGCGTTTTTGGGACACTCTATTTAATCAAAAATATTTTCCTGGAATGCGTCGTAGTTTATAAATAACGTTTACAAACTATCAAAAGTCCGACTTTACTAATAAATAAGCTACAAAAGACTATCCTGTAGATAACAGTCTAGTCAGCTCTTTTATGTAATATTGCAAAATTTCAATTTGAGCTGAACAGTCGTTGCGTAATTGTTTGTTTACTGTTTATTGAACCCGGTTAAATGAACAGTGACGAAAATTAAGTTAATATCACTTAACCATAGTCAGATTTGAACGCGTCGTGGAGTCAAAAGTGCAACAAAAATAAGAAGAAGGAACTAGAAATGGACTTGGCGATTATTATGAAATAATCTTGAGTGTGACTCGGATAAAGTTCATATTATGCTTTGTTAAACGATCTTTGGTCATTAAAAAAACAATAGCAATGATAACATTGAATTTGTCAATCACACCAAGTGGACCACGACAAAAACACCTTGAAATAATGAAAAATTCACACTTTTTGCGAATTCGGCCTTAACCTGAATTTTATGGCTGTTTAGGGCAGGATGATAAAATTATCTCGTTTGCTAGCCATTGCCCTTTACACTGATAAATGTGTAAACTTGTTTTTTAAATTGTAAACAAAATATAAATTAATGGCAGAAGTGTTATCTCGTTTAAATTGCACGAATTCGTCGAAAATTTCGTTCTGGAAGCGACGCAGTAACCGCAAATATTTTTCTATTATCAGGTTTATAATAATTGATAAAGTATATTTTCTCCAGTTGATTAAACAAAGCTGTCCGATATGGAGACAATGTTTTGAATCAAATTTAATCACATTCAAAGTTTAAGACAGCCTAGTTATGAATTTAGGGGGTGTATCAGTTAGCATGTGGCTGTTTCCTTTTAGAACCTATTCAAACAGATATCAGATCATTGTGACAAGTTCGGGACGTCACAGGATAAGACAGGGATACAAAACAACTGATAGCAAAAATGACTGCTTAATATTCATTGAAATTATCCGAAGACAGTGACCTTAAATTCCTTATAAACTTTTAATGACGTCTAACAGTTTGCCTATTCATAGGCGGGTCACGAAGACGACAACCTTAATCTCTTTTTATTTTACCCACAGGGGCAAATATAATAATTCTTGAGGGTTTTATTAGTCGATAGAAAAGTTTCAGCGACAAATTTTGCTCTAATGTAATCAGTAATCACAATAACTATTTAATAGCAAAAGTCAAGGACGGGTCAGGGAATATCTCCAGACTCCGTTCTCATTGTCATTCATGAAAACCGTAATTAAAGCAAGAGTTGATCAAAACATTACGCGACTAGAAATGTTTTATCAGTTTATCACTAATCACTCACAATCAGGTATTATCTTATTTACTTTTGTTGTTGGAGTAGTTGCCTCTTTAGGTAACTTTTCACGATCGAAGCATCAATTTAAAAACAATTTTCAAATTAGTCGAATATTTTTTAAAACAAAAAGATCCGTATATTTTGAAAGTGAGGGTTCAGAAATGATTTAAGGTAGGTATTTAAAAATTTGAGAGGTAATTGAACCTTCAGTTTATATTAAATAAATATCTCCGAGAAAACATTATCTGGCCTTTGTTTTGATCGATACTATTCATCAAACTTTGACATCTTTGCACTTAGTTTTCTAGGTGTTAGTATCAAAAGTTGGAACTAGACATCTGATAGCACTATAAACTGACAATTAAAAAAAATTTAATGTCCTAGTATATTTTGGGTTATTTTAATTGTAACTTTTTTTTGTTTTTTGGAAGATATTACGATATTAGTTTCTTTGGTACAGACGTGTGCAATATGTTTTACTTTTAGTAAGAATTATTGTTTAAAAAATTATTAAATTCATACAAATATTTCAATTTTTCGGGCCCTGACAAATTTTTAAGTACTAAAAATTTTCTTTGACAATTATCTAAACTGGGAAAATGCTTAAGGACACGTTTCATGACCACCATTTAATTTTTATGCGTTTTTTAACTGTTGAAAAATGAATAGTGACCAAGCAATAACATGATATTAGCGACTTTAGAACAATTAAATACCTGAGTCTTATCACTAATTGTCGTCATCCGTCACATTTTTGGCTAATTAGTATACAGTGACGTTACCCTCTTCACTAAACCACAAGTTTGTGATTCGCATGTAGATTCGAAGATCACGTAGATGAAAAAAAATTGTATTCATAGCTTCCTTTTAATGCAGCGATTAAATCGATAAAACGAAGGCCTTTCATGCAAATATTTAAAATTACGCGAGTAATGTTTCTTAAATTAAATTTTAATGCGTTCATTTGTCACCTACATGCATAGAAAAAAAAATCGGCGCCATGGTTTCGTTTTTCAATTAAATTTATATTTTATGGCAAAGTGTTAAACAGATAAGCAAATTGTTGGTAAATAGAGTTTTGTTGCCGGTGCGATATGATTAGAAAAATGTTTATTTCATAAAGGAGAAATCTTCTCGGGTACAATTTGCAACTTATAAATAAATTAGATAATTCCACTCAAAACAATTTAAGGCAATAATGATAATGCCTTTGGTGACTCGAAATAGCAGCATGTGCAATGTCACGTCATTGAGTTTATTCATAGCACTAGGAGCGAATTGTTTATTGGCAGTTTAATCATGCAAAATTTTAATTGAGCTAAAAAATACTACTAATTCAAAATTGAGTCATGGGTAATGTTCTGCAAACAATTTGGGGTTAGTTAACTTCCAAAAGATTTTTTTTACAAAAAAGTGTAAACCTATCAAGAGAAGAGTGCAAATAAAATATTTCGGAAATTTGGATTTATAGAAAAAATTGATAACCCTTCTTGAAATAACTCCAAAAACCCTATAAAAACATAGCTCTCTATTTAAAACAACAAACTTGATACCGACTTCGGGTGTAAAGGCAAGTGATGCCATTTCAAAAATAATTTCATTAAGTAGGTTGTGTTTAAAATTAAAATCTTTAGAAGTCACCTACTTCTAATGTAATTAAATGTTTTTGTTTACATAAAAATAGCTGTTTCATGCACATATTAAAGCGCGACCAGAACGATGACAATGATATGAGTTTTAGTAAGAATTGGAGAAACCTTTGGACTTGTTTATCAACCACAAACGAAAGCGATTCCTGTTCATAGTTGTCTGATCCGCGAAAGGTTCAGAATCGTTAAAGATGGCATCCCGTAAGAACGTCTTAAACCTCCTCCAGCTCGTAACATCTAATTCGTAAGTAGTACCCAACTTTATTTATCTATGAGATAAAACACGGAACATTTTAGGTGTAAATGTCCGGCCCATTCCAATGTTGGATTAGTGCATTCCAGCACTGTACCTAATGCCCTACCCTCCAAGGAATACGCTTTCGAAGTAAATATCCTTTATCCTTGTTAAGAAAGCATGAATCGAAATTATTTAATTAAAAGCGACCTTCTAACCACAATTTACAAATTAATAAGCGGATGCAAGTTGTGTTGTCTAAATTTGAGCGCCCATTGCAATTTCTCCTCTGTACAAATTAAATGCATGTTTTATTTAAACGTCAAGTATTTTAAAATTTTTTACTGCGCAAAAATTAAATACTGATCATTCATCAGAGTGAGCGCTTTCCCGGGCCTTTTAATTTTTCAAAATATTCCAGTAACTATTTTCACAAATTTTTGAAATCGTTACATTTTCAAAAAATTAGTTTTAACAACACTGATTATTGCCCATTTCTCTTTAAAAGATGAGTTCCTCCACCGTTCGTTACGGCCCAGGTGTGACCCAAGAAGTTGGCATGGACATAGTCAACATGAGAGCCAAAAACGTCTGCGTTGTAACCGACCCCAAACTCGCAAAACTGCCTCCAGTGCAAGCCACTCTCGACTCGCTAACAAAAAACAACGTCCAGTTCCAAGTCTACGACCAAGTCAGAGTCGAACCAACCGAAGAAAGCCTCCTCCATGCAGCTAACTTTGCAAAAAGCAGCAATTTTGATGCGTTTATTGCTGTAGGTGGGGGCTCAGTCATCGACACAGCCAAAGCAGCCAACTTATATGCGTGTAACCCGGATGCCGAGTTCTTGGACTATGTTAACGCACCCATTGGGAAAGCCAAACCGATCGAAAAGCCGCTGAAACCACTAATTGCCAGTAAGCTATTAATTAATGCCGATTCTTGCCATCCTTCGTGATAACAGCGAATTCGCAATTTAAAGAATAACAGAAAATGCCCGATTTGACAATATTGCGTTATCATTGTTATCAATCTTTGTATTACATATACGTAGTACATATGAAATTTTCATAAGGTAGACATCCACTAAGAAAGGAGTTTTAGGAAGCCACCCCCTAAGGGAGTTAAATTGGGTACCAAATGAATGAAAATCCTTCATTTTTAAAGTTATATCCATGAAAATTGAAATTTGGGCTGTCGGTAAAAAATTAAGAAACATGTGTTTAAGGATTTTTGGAAATTATAACCACAAAGAAACTAAATAGGAAATGAGAGTTTGTTTGCAATTATAAAAACAAGCAAAATTCTGGTTGCCGAGGGTTACGGTTTTAAAGTTCATGTGCACTTACTTTTTGTTACTAAGTTTTGCTTTGTTGTTCTGCGTTTCAAAATAGTTGCGTGCATGCGTGCGCAGCCGCGGGCAATTGCTAGTTTGTCAAATAAATCCAAATCAATGTTTGAAATATTGTTCTACGAACAAGAACTACAAAACTTGTTAATCAAACATGTTAAACACATGTCAATCAAGAAGTTTGTGCCTTCTTGTACTTAAAAGCGGAAAGCGGCAGAAACAAAACTAGAAAGAAAAGTTGCTTATGTTTTATGAATTACATATAAAAAATAATTAAACGGTGTTTTAAATTTTAATATTTTAGACTTGAATAACGTAATAACAGTATTTTAATAGACGTTTGTCTAGTAACCTCCCTCTAGAAACCCAGCAAAACTCATTTTTCACCTCAGTCATTTTAAGATTCGTTTTTGACGATTTCTGGTGTCTTTTATATTGTAGTCGCTATTATTATTTTTACACATTTTCGAGAATTATTTAATGTAACAAATCGATGTGTCATACGCTCGCATTTATCTGTTGCGACTTCGTTAAATAACGAAGAGCCAAAAATTGACAATTTCTTTTTACAGCTAAATACGTCGTTATCTAACCTTTATCTACGCGTGGTTATATTTCGGTTACATATTTTCCCTTAGATTTCGCTTATACTGCGGTTATTTTTCGTTAGCTAACCATTATATACGCGTGGTTATATTGTGGTTAAATAACAGCCCTTATATCTCGCTTATATTCCGGTTATGTTTCGTGATCTAACTTTATATAAACATTCTTATACTATTTTTCTTGTATAACTTTTGCCTATAATATAATAAAAAAAACTCAAATTAAATAAATTGGTGCTTTTATCACAAGTGCACAATAAATATTGTCCAGTGTTTTTGTTGGTTACTTGTTGAAGATTTCCAATAGGATTTCCAGCTGGTTTTGCATGATTTGTTGGCATGCAGAAAAATAGTCGGATATTTCGCCAGTGTTTTTGTGTTAATTTTTCCTCCACAGAACAAGAGTTTGTCACACTGTAAACAAATTACAGTTATCAAGAACTAAAGAATTATTTTTTTTTCACTGTTTTGTTCATTGTTTTCTCAGCAGTCGGCAGGTAGAAAGTGAGAAAACATTTATTCTTGTAAAAAAAATTTTTGGTTTTGACAAATTCATTCTCCTAGTGGTCAAAATTAAAATACATTTAGGCAAGCTTTTTCATTTTTCAATTAAGTGTAAATTAAATGGGCCATATTGCTTATGAAACATAACGGTTACCTAACCGTAATATAACCCTGGTTATATACGCTAAACATAACCATGGTTAGATAACCGTTATATAGGCTGGGTCTAACATAACCAATGGTTAAATTTGTGTATTGCGATTATATAACCGAAAGACAACTCAGTAAAATTCTGCTACTAGGGCACTATTAGGTGCTTTCCCAACAATTTAGTTAAAACCACTAATTTGATAACCGTTTTGTGCCCCGGGTCCCTTAAATTTTCAAAATATATCTGACCTGACCTGATTTCTTACAGTTCCAACCACTTCAGGGACCGGGAGCGAGACCACCGGGGTTAGCATTTTCGACTACAAGCCGCTCCACGCAAAAACCGGAATTTCCCACAAGGCTTTAAGGCCCACTTTGGGTCTAATTGATCCGCTTCACACGTTATCGCTTCCGGAAAAAGTGGCGGCATACAGCGGCTTTGACGTGTTCTGTCATGCTTTGGAGTCTTTCACTGCTATTCCCTACAATGAGAGGAAACCTTGTCCGTCAAACCCGGCCTTAAGGCCGACTTATCAAGGCCAGAATCCCATATCAGATGTATGGGCGCGCTACGCCCTTAATATTATCAAGAAATATTTCAAAAGGGCTGTGTATCAACCCGACGATCTTGAGGCAAGGTCTGCGATGCATTTAGCGTCCACTATGGCAGGTGTTGGGTTTGGCAACGCAGGGGTGCACCTTTGTCACGGGTTGTCGTATCCCATATCTGGGAACGTCCGGACTTTCAAACCCAAGGATTACGAGTATGGTTTTCTGGAGACAAATAAGCAAAAATGCCGATTTGTGTTTCAGTGACGACCATGCTATCATTCCTCATGGGTTGAGTGTGGTCATGAGTGCACCCGCTGTGTTCCAATTTACCGCGCCTGCGTGCCCAGAGAGACATTTGGAGGCAGCTGAAGTGCTTGGGACCGACGTTCGCAATGCCAAAAAAGCCGATGCTGGGAAAATCCTTTCTGAAACTATGAGAGAATACATGAATGTGATCAAGATTGAAAATGGTTTGTCGGCTCTAGGATTCGTCAAAGATGATATCCCCCAACTAGTCAAAGGAACTCTTCCACAGGTAGGAAAAAACCGAGGAGTCTTGCCACAATATCGGTATTGCGTGTACAGTCACTCAAAATGAAAAAAAACGACACTTTTTCTCAAATGACAAATAAAACAATTTTCAAGAGAGGTAAAACAAAATTCAAACTTAATTGATTATTCTATATACAGGGTGTCTCAGCGATGTAAAAAAGTCCATTATTGACCTTTAAATGCTAGAAAATTAATCTTATATTTTAAGAAAGCCGTAGATACTAACCCCCTGCCTGACTCACCTAAAATTATTTTTAAGTATACAGGCTATTTCAAAAATGAGCTAAAATACAAACATAAGTGTTTTTTAATGGAACAACCTATATTTTTTGCATTTTTGAATGTAGCTTTTAACACTGATGTTTTTAAGATAAGCACTCTTTTAAAAAAATATATTAAACAAAAACCAAAAATCTTAGGAATCTTTCACCACTTTAAAGAAGAAAGTTCAAACTTAAAGGATATATTTTTTCAGCTTACTGGAATCGAGAAGATAAAAAAATAAAGAGGTTTGTTGCAAGTTGAGTAACTTAAAAATTTAAAATGGAACACCCAATTTTTTATTCTTGCATCTAAAAGACCTTTAAATTGTCTCCCTATAAACATTAACAGTTAAGTGTCTTTTACTAATTACTCAAAAGATATTTAACATTAATTAAACATTAAAAAAATTATTAACTATTATTTCAGTAGTCGAAAAGTGAAATTTTCAACTAATAATTCTTAATTTCTCTACGTTCCTAATTGCTATTTGCTAAACAATTGTAATAGATTTAAGTTTGAACTTTTTTCTTTAAAGTGGTAAAAGTCTTACTTTCTAATATTTTTTAAAATAAAACGTGTTTTTGCAAGAAAAATCAAATTATTTCAAAAACTAAGCAGAATCGACCAAGACAACTTTAAATCAAAATCATTAGCATTAAAAGGTGCGTTCAAAAGGCAATAAAATTTAGGGTATTCCATTTGAAAAAACATAACTTTGGTGTTTTTGTTATATTGGGACACCTGTATACATACCGCAATATTTTAAAAATATGTTTAGAATATTTCAATTAATGAAGAAGATTAATTAAATTATCCTTGACACACTTTTTGCGAAATAATTATGTTAATAAATGACATTTTTGAGTTTTGATTGAAATAGGTGATTTTCAGGTCCGTTTATTTAAGTAAGAAACCCAAACGCGTGTTTCAAGACTTAAAAAAATAGAAAATAATTGCTTTTTAGACCAAAATTTGACTCAAAAACAAACGAAATCGAGAGAAACCAATTTTCGGTTTAGTTTGAATAAAATTTTGCGTTTTTAGTTCCGTTTCAAACCAAAAAAAAACACGTGCAAACATTCAAAAAGGCAACAATTCAAAAGTTTCATTTTGAAAAACTTACAAAAGTTACTGAAATACCATTAAATAAATATCTTCGATTAAATTGGTGATTTTTCTATCAGTTTAAGGGAAATTTTCCGAGAGAAAAACTTAATATGTCAAAAAAGCAAAAATTACAATTTATTTCGGTCTAATAATATTTTTTTGATTCTTCTTCGGTTTAATTTGGATAAAATTTTTCGAATATTTCCTTTATTTCTGGCTGAAAAACATGCTAAACACTAAAAAAGGGCAAAAGTTATGAAATTTTCGACTTAGTTTGTTGATTTTTCGGTTCGTTTTAGCGACATTTCGAAATTTTAGTTCGAAAGCAGAACATGATTTTCAACCAAATATGTTTTTTCAGCTTATTTGCCAAAATTTCCATTTATTTTGTGTTTTGTAGCTGTCTTCTAACCAGTTCTTTACAATAAATCATTCTCGCGTTCAAAAAGGCTAAAAAAGTTAAGATAACATCAATTTAGATCTAAATTTGGTGATTTTTTAAATCCAATTTTAGGTAAAATTTTCGAAAAAAAGTCTTTACCTCAAGAAGAATCGAATAAGGCTAAAATAACATGTTTTTAACATAATTTTCATAATTTTGAAATTAAATTTGTGAAATTTCGGCCTTTTCTAGCCAAATCTCGGGAAGAAAACTAAGAAATTAGGTCTAAAATGTGTCTAAATGCAAAAGAGGCAGAAATGATAACATTACTTTTGAACAAAATGTGTTCTTCTAGACTCATCTTGTATAATAAATGAACCTCGGGTGAAAAACTGGTTGAAATAATGAAGTTTTCATCTTCTTTTGGTGACATTAAAAAAGTTTCGTTTTTATCTCAAAAACGTGTTTAAGAATTCAAAAAACGCAGAATCCTTACAACTTAGATAATTGCTTTACTAGCCAAATCAAAACATTCGAAAAAGAAAAACAATCTTTTAATTTACTACAGTTAGTGATTTTTCTCCGTCTCTCACAAGAAACTAAGAACATAATAAAGATAACACAGTTTTCGACCAACTTTAAGTTTTCCGGCTTATTTTTGTAGAAATTTCGCTCAAACACTAGCTAAATCGAGTGAAGCAAATCAAATAAACCTATGGCATACAAAATTTACATTCAAACTCACTAAATTTGGATCAGGCAGTATTGGCGAAAGCTGTCAAAAAATTACTAAAAAATGTGTTAAACACTAGAAAAATAATACCATTTCCGGCCTATTTTAATGATTTTATGGCTTATTTTTAATAAAATTTTGCGAAGTATTAGGTTTCTGCTAGAAAATATGCTAAAACATTAAAAAAAAAGAATTACTTAGTGGTAGACTTAATTAACTTGATGCTTTTTCGGTCTCCTCTAAAGAAATTATTTCTTCTTTAAAATCGAACAAAATTAAATGTAATTTATGTACAAGTATTGTGGCAGTGGATGATGCTTCGGAAAAATGAGTTTAATTAAACCACAAATAATCTAATGTTTTATTGAGACATGTAGTCTTCTGGTGAACACTGGTTGCTTAACCTATGAAGTCTTATCCTAGGTTATGTTTACATGTTACTATTACAAACAAAAATGACATTGTTATGAATAAATTATTACGTTTTTCAGAATCGCATTACCAAGATGGCACCACGGGAACAATCAGAAGAAGACTTGGCGCATTTGTTTGAACAATCAATGACTGTATACTGAGTATTTAATAAAACTCGACGTATCTACAATACATTCTGGCTAATTATATTAGTTACAGGAAATATATTACGTACATCAAAAGCCATTAAATCGGTTTAATAGCATGTTTGTGCCCAAACAATACTGTAAATAAATTTCGATATGTTCCTAATAAGTGATACAAATAAATCATTCCAGATTATTGTGCGAAATAAATATTTCATTTACCTAAAATACACTTATCTTATATTATGTACACTGGCAATTATATAATCATAGCTATAAATACTACATCTGCATAAGAACGATAGACTTTTCTTTGGTTTGAGAATCTAACAGGCGATCACTTGTATAAATTAATTTTTCTAGAAAAATATGACTTTATATACACAAACATGCTTTTATATTATGTAATGTAAACAAGCGACAAATAGGTACATCAGTCAAATTTAATAATCTGAGGAACAAAACATCTCCAGGCTCACAACAATTATAAATTATATATACACTGAACCATGTATGTCGCTAAATAAATACGAATTTCACGATAAAAAAATAAATACAGAAAGTATGGCAGAAAATTTATAGTCATTTTCTACGTGACGAATATGGCTTCAAATAGTTTTTGAACCGATAGATAAAAATCTTTAAATTTTAATAATACTCAACAGATTTTTCAACGTTAAAAAAACTACTAGTCGGGTAATCTATGAACAAAACTTACAGGGAACATTCCCTTTCTCTCAGGTTCATTCTCGACCATTCCTTCCATCCAATTCTCATCATCTGTGTGTTCATTTATAACAATTATAATTTCTCCTTCACTAAACGATAATTCGTCATCGTTATCTGCACTGCAGTTGTATAAAGCTCTACACCTTCGCAACCCATTGCTTCCGTTTGGTGTGTAAGGTAATCTTCCAGTGATTATTGAGCGTGGAGAGCAAAGAGATCCTGTAGAGATTGGACTAGATGATACTCTATGAGGAGGAGAGTCTGATGCCTACAATAATACGAATAGTAGTACCTGTCTGTACAGGTGGCGCATTGTGTATATCCAAAACTTTAAACATTCTTGAGTTATTTTTTGTATTTTTTATTGTATTTTATATTTTGTTACATTTTTTTTAAACGAAAATCATCGGCGGCTGTAACATTTTTGAAAAGCTTCATTTTTCATTTTGTAATTCGCTACTTTTAAACAATAACAAGTATTTGTATACTTTAATGATCCAAGCATTGTTAGATTCTTTTCCAACATAAAATGTCGGAAAAAGAAAAATCTTGCTTGGCAATAAAATTTTATCAACAAAAAAATCCTAAATTATAAAAAAATTGTGATCTAACGAAAATAATAATAATTTTAACATAAGTAGCATATTTTTATAATTTCATATTTTTTACTTTAATAACCGTTCACAAAATTTTTGTTTTGTTTTTTAGTTTTCCCATAGCCAATTATGTACTTTCAAACATTAAATATATTTTTTTCAAAAGCGTAAAAAAGGTGATTTTTTAAAAACGGCAGGTGCTGTTAGAATTTTTATGTACAGGCGAATTTAAAAAATTCTTATTAAAAAAATATTTAATTTAAAAAAATATAATAAAACCTAGGTGCCTAATGTCAATAAACAATAATCTTGTTACAAGTAAATTATTTCTTTATAATGAATAATTTTAATCATATATCAGGTATGTTGAAAGTATATTTAAAAAAAAAATTGGCAATATATTTTCTATTATGTGATACCGTACAACTACATTTTATTAATTTTAATATGGAATAATATGGAAAGAAAAATATAGGTTTTAATTTAAAATATGAAAATTGAATATAGCCCAAGATAAATATATAGTACTATGACATTTATAAAAATTTTAAACGCATCAATTTCGAGCCGTAAATAAAAATTCGACACCTGCCGTTTTCAAAAATCACCTGTATATAATATAATGGAGTTGTAATGTATGTTTTTCAGATCAGAAAAAAATAAGCCTTTTGAAAATGTCTATTAAAAAAATCACGTAACTTTATTTCGGAAATTTTTCCTATATTTTTACTGAAATTTTTCAAAATACATGTGTTTTTAAACGAAAAACTTTTCAAATACAACGCCAACTGAATTCGGTGATTTGGGTAATTTTTGGCGAAATTTTAAATAAACAAATGCGTTTTGAAACGTGCATTTTCGATTCCGTTTACTGATTTTTTAACATGTCACTAAAATGCGTTTTCGACGGAAAACGGGCCAAAAATATCCGAAAAAGCAAAATCCAATTTAGTGATTTTTTCAATGATCCTTTGGCTGATTTTTGAAAAATTTTGCGAAAAATCGGTGAGAAATATTCGCACCTTGCAAGTGTTCTGAGTCTGGAAAGATGCAACTTTCCAATTGCAAATGTTCAATATTATTCAATATTTCCACTCAAATATGTATGTATGTGTGATTTGCCTCCTTAAAGAAATTCACATCTAACATAGAAAAAAATCAGTTTTCCTATTTATTTCTCAAAAAAATCGCGTTTCTGGTTAAACAAGGAAAAAGAAAAAGGAAAAAAATATTGAAATTTTCAACTTAGGTTAGTAAGCTTGAGCAAAGAAAGAAAGCAAAAATAACACCATTTTTTACATTATTTTCGATTAAATTTGATTTCTGGCTAGGACATGCTAAAACGCTAAAGCGATTTTTCATTTTGTTCTGACAAAATTTCGCCAAAAAAAAAAACAGTGTTTTACTGTGTTCCAGTACTCCAAAAAGGCACAAATAACGCCATTTTTACCCCAATTCGAAGATTTTATTGAACAGTTTTGTCGTAAAGTGCAAAAAGATTTCGCTAAAATGTCAAAAAACGAGCTCGAGAATGTGTCAGTGGTTTAGTTTCAGACATAGAAAATGCACCACCCTGTACAATAAACGAACAAGACAAAATAAAACAACGTTAGAACAAACAAAACACACTGCGCAAATGTTACTTTGCGCATGCGCAAGCAAAACCAAACACACTGTTTACCGGGATAGAAACATCATTCTCTTCAGCACAACTTTCCAAATGTAACTTGTACCTCCTCTGTAAACCGATCAGGCTCAAAAAATTTACTCACAAATCACAACGTTAGTTCATACTTCATTCTGACAATGCACATGTACAACTACGAAACTATTCGAAAATTTTTCACTCACCCTTCTTGGTGGTGGTACGGGATTATGTCCTGGGACATCAACATCAGATGCCATCGAAGAAATGCTTTCCGTTGAACGACCGTTTGAAAGACGATTCGAAGGGTTTGGAGCTGGTGGAGGAGGATTTTGTGGCCTTCGAACTATCCCCAATTTATCAGAGCTCTTACAATCTGAAGATATGACTAGTTTATTTCCTAAAAGCGGTTTCGAATACGAAAAAAAGACAAGTGAAACACCATAACTCACCTATAGGTATCACAGATCTACCTGAGCTTGAATCACTGCTCGGTGAACGCTTATGGGTATGACTTAAGGTATGGTAGCCTGCTGCTATAGGATCGGATGGTGTTCGACTATGGCTACTAGGTAATGTTCCGTATTGTAACTGCATTGAATTTGGGGGCGGTGGAAGAGGCGCCACTCTCTTCTTTAAACTCGAATGGACTAAAAACTCTTCAAGGAGGTTAGCATACATCGTCAGAAACCGACACATTAGTACATTGTTTTAGCACACTCGTAATTATTAAGCTTAACGCCGGCAGACGGCACAGAATTTATTCGAATTAGCAATTTCTATTCGATCTTAACCCCTTAACAAACTAACAAGTAAATAAATAGAAAAATGAACATATAACAAAAAACGAGAAGGAAATAACAAAAAGCAAAAACTAGAGATTAGAAAAAAATCCTTTTATTTTATTGCGAAAATTGTTCACCGTAAGTTTTTCCTTAAGCAAATGACGGCTATTGTATAACTTTATATGTAAGAGAGATCTTTCAAACATTGCTGTTAAACTTGGGAAACAAGAGATCATAACATTACGCACAGAAACTTGATGGCAACTTTTCCCAGAACAAAATAGTTCACGGAGTCAAGTAGTAACGAACATTTTATAGATAAACACTGACAAAAAGTAATAGTATATTGGCTGTGTCTAAATTCCCGGCACCAATATCCGGACCAATCCCGGCAGCGTCATGAACATTGAAGTGACGTCACCAACGACCGGAATTTTTCTTCAATCTCGGCTTTTTGCACTTCCGGAGCGACAAACAACAGTATTAATCAAACTAAAACAAAACTATTTTTTTATGTAAATAATTTATTTTCACTAAAAATTGTGCAATTTTGTATTTTTTGTAAATGATATTTGATAATTTAATAATCTAAACATGAATAATAAATAAAAAACAATAGTTTTGAAAAGCACTAATGATTCGCATTTTTTTTTTGAAGATTAAAATTCAAAATATTTGTAAGCCAATATAAGACCGTTATAATTATACAAGATTTTTTACGTTATTGGGGACACCTATTTGTATAGTATTACCAATTTTGAGGTTAATTTTAGAGTTTATATTTGTGTTTTTTGTGGAAATACAAATCGACAAACATTTCATTTAGATCTTAAGTAATGAAATTGTAAGCTCGTTCTCATCATTGGGATCACGATGATAATATAGCTGCGTATCATCTGCGAAGGCATGAATATTTACATAATTTACAAATCAGTGTTTTCCGGCACTTCAAAAATTTCAAAAATAGAAATGAATAAAGATAGATGAATAGATAAAATAGATATTAAATTTTTTTCTTGGCACATTGATGAGACCACCATTGTTGCTCACAATTATCTGGCATTTTACGATATATTGTTAAAGTTAAAAATAATTGAGAGATTTTTTAAATGAACTGACGAATAATTTTTTCTTTACACAAAAATTTGAAAAATATGATTTAAAAAACAAACTTATTGCATAAACTATCATTAGTTTTTTCTAATTTTTAAATTATTTATTTTGTTTTTTGTAATTTTTTTGTAAAATTTTCTGTTCTTTTTGTTAAGCGGTTTTTCTTATTTTTAGTTTTAGTAGAGTGCAATTTTCATATATTCATCTTTTTACTTTTCTGTTTATTTATTTAGCTATTTTTGTTAAAGGAGTTAAGTTTGAATAGCAAAACACGAATAAAAAATTTAACGCAAAAGTTAAATGACCGGAATGTTAGATTAACTAAACCAACACAAAGAATACAATAAAAGTAATGATCTTATTGAGGGATTTGAAAATCACCATAGCTTATTTTGCGATATGTAAAGGAATCAAAAAATAATACCAGTGTTTCGAACAAAATACAGAAATTCCAGTTAAATGTTTCGATTAATAAATGTCGTACACTCTAGAAAGATTTCTTAGTATCACGTGGTTAACCGTTAATTATGATTTTCATCATTGCATGCTACATTTTCATTTTCATTTTGTTTACATTTTCTTTAAGTTCTTTTTAAGTTGGGTAGTCGATGAATTCGTTCCACAGAATTTCTATTATTATCACTAATATTATAAAAAATATTTTAAATTGTGGCTACAACTTAAAAGCCGCTTAAAAGCGGTATAATCTGATCAGTGATGATAAGTGATCAGGGATCAAGAAGTAATCCTAAATGTTTGAAATTGTTAGGTGCTCATATTATAAAAAGTCACTAAAACCAACTCACGAAAAAAAACTTTATTTTGGGAAATAAAAAATACAGTTGGTCTAATATAAAACTGTTTCTGATAAGAAAATGAAAATAAAAAATAAAAATAGAATAAATTGATTATAAAAAAATGAAATGAAAATATGCTAATCCAATACACATTTAGTAAAAGTGTAGAAATAGCAATAGGAATAGCATATTCAAAAAAGTTATTTAAATCTTCACGTCTTAAACACTGTTGATTCTTGCGCAAATGAATTTGATGCTTTAATCAGTATGTATTTTAATTTATTATAAAAATAAAAATCGAAGGGCTTTATCAAATAAAAACCTACAATTTAGATTTATAATTGGAATTATTACAGTTATTTAAACATTTACGTGCAGAAGGAAACTTTAAAACCTTCCAAGTTTTGAAGGTCTCGTTTTTCCATTAACGTCTATGAACAGTACATTTTGATTTTCCAAGTATAAACAAAATTGAAGCGGGTTCAATATTGTGCAACAAGCTACAAGACAAGACGTTTTCTTAAAAAGTTTAAATAAAAACGTTGGTGTAAAGTTTGTGACAAGCTTTTTTAACTAAACATAATAAATATTTAATTAATCAATAAAATTAACATTTAGTAAACTGGCTTGTTCAATTCAAATTTGATTAAAATATGGACAAAAGCTGGACATGTTAAATTAGTAAAGTTGTTGTCATCTAGCTTTTTTATCGAAAACATGTTTAAAAATAAAAGAAAGTTATCTATCAAAAGGTGGAAAAAATTATGCAGAGTACCACAAAAAAAGTTGCCACCGTTTTGACAAAAATGATAATTTGATCCGATAATTTTGCCATTTCAAAAAAGAATATATATGCCTTGTAATTTTTTTTTAATAAATAAACAAAAAATGTGACGTGATAGTAAAAGAAAAGAAACTAGGAACAAGAAGTTGTAATCACAAGTTGATAAAACCGCTTTACGTACCAGGTTTCCGAGCCTGTGGGGGTGGTGGTGGTGGCATTTGCCTACTGTTACTATTAGGACTACTTCCTAACTGTAAACTGTCACAAGTGGACGATCGTGACCTTAAAGTTACTGGCGAATCGCCCCCTGTATAACTAGGTGGGCGTGAACGGTTTTTCTTTTCTGGTGTTAAGGAACCATTCTAAAATAAACAAATTACGAGAATATTTTTTCGTCATTTTTCCTACCCTATCCTCTATTATTGTTTCATCGTCCGAAAAATCGGTCGAACCATCGTCGTGCGATAAATTCCAGTCGATATTAATATTATCGAAGAAGTTCTTTTGCCTATTTGCAGTGTTCATGAGCTGGAAAAGAACAATTAAATTTGATTAAATCGTGTTTGTAACTTCTTACCAGATCTTCACACGTGTGATGGCCCAACTCCTGAGCAATATCCATCGGGGTTTTGTTTTGTGAATTCTTAACATTAGCGTTAGCACCACTTCGTAATAGAAGCTTCATACATTCTACTTTATCGTAAATGGCACATAAATGCAGAGCAGTGTTGGATCCACAATTTTCTAAATCGGAGGGAGGACTCGTTGCTTTGTCAATCGCTGAACTGGACATGTTTTGAATGAGAAAATCAACTATATGTAACGTTCTTCCATTCTCGTTCAGAATCGCTCGATGTAACGCCGTTTCGCCGTTCTTTGAGGAGGGCAAAGTAGCACCAAAATCAACATTTTCGGCAAACATCTGTAGAAGTAAACCTAAATCTCCGTTATTAACCGCTTCTTCTAAATAGTAAAGTTTTTTGATTTCATTGTCACACGTTTTGTCAGCGAATTGTTTGTCTACGTATTTCGCCCTAATAAAATTAAGTCTTTCTTCCCTAAAATCAAAAATATAGAAAACAAAATTAGAATAACATACACGTACATAGAACTGGACGGTTCGAGTTTTTCATTAGGTGACAACTGAGCTTCCATCACATCATTAAAACTATGATTTGTCATAAACCTAGCGAGGACCAATTGACTAGTTCCAACGTTATCAAGAGTCAAAGACTGAATCCTGGAAATATGTACACCCAAATCCCTGTGAATACCTGAGCACTCGATACAGACAATAATACCGAAATTGGTCGACAACCAAGTGGCATCTAAAACCCAAAAATGGACTCAAACTTAAACAACTCCCCTCCTGTTCCTACCATTTTGCGAATTGCAATCACAACAGCGATCATTCCCCGGAATTTTCTGTATATACCGTATTATCGCCTGTTGCAACTCAATTAAACTATGGTTGACTTTATCACTCCCCGTTTTTCCGCTATTATCGAAAGCCTTCATTAGGGCCATTTCTTTACAATTGATTAAAACCGACATCCAAGCGTGTTGATCCGCTTCGTCTTCCGCTTGGAAATGATACGTCCGGTTGTCTAAAACCACCAAACGTCACAAAACGAAACCTAAAGCAAAACGTGCTTACATGAAATTAAATCAAAGCCGCGTTTATCGTCAGGCACAACTTTTATTTGGCAGGTGAGCAAATTTACTTTAGTGGGTGGTTTACTTTCATCAGCGTGACAGATTTCTAAATAACCTTCGGCTTGCACTCTACATTTTCTTTTTTGCCAGACTCGCCTCATTTTTCCTTCGGATTTTTTAAGTAGGTGGCCGCTTCTTGTCACACCGTGGTGTTTGTCTCCTTGGAGCTGGTGTAACGAGTAACCGGCAGCGCCTTTATCAGCCGGTAAACTCACCTTTAGGCAGAATTAAAATCGGTATAAATTCAATGCACAGTAAAAATAATAAATGTACAGTAAAAATAATAAATGCGCAGTAAAGATATTAACTGCACAGTAAAACTAATAAATGCACAGTAAGATTTTCATTTAAAAAAGATGCTTATAAAAATAAATAAACTGCTAGGTAAATAATAGTCAATTTTCTAAGTAAAATATTATAAATGCTAGTTCCAACAAGCGCGTGAACGCAAAATTTGAAATTGAATTTTTATGAAAAGTATAAACAAAATGGTTTAATCGGGTTTTTTTCGTAGTTGAATAATTCCCTCAAAGGTTAGTTTGTGCTTCATTTTAAATATTTGTAAGCGAGTTTAAACGAGTCAAAAACTCGATTCATTTATTTTTCAATAAAAAAAATCACTTCAAATCGCCAGAAAAAAAATAACTTTCTGAGGGCCTTAGAAACCATATACATACAGAGTGGTCCAGCCCAGTTTCCGTCTTCTGTAGCTCAGTTATTATTAAAGTTAGAGTTTTGATATTTTGTAGATGTCTAGGACACATTTAAGGAAAATATTTTTTGATTATACAGAGTGTCTCAAAAAAGATATGACGTCATAATAAATTTTTTGAATGGCATGCTATTATTTTTTGTGCTTTTTATAATACCTTTTTAGCTTCTTACACCTCCCTAAAAATTTATTCAAAGCGGTTCAGGGATTACTGTTAAACAAAATAAAAACCAAAAAAAAATATTTTACACTTTTAGTTTTGAAAATTATTAAAAGTAGGAACAGTGCTTGTTTGACGGCGTTATGATTACGTAAGTGTTAAACAAGGTTTAATAGACTTATCAGGGAGTTTGATTTGAATTACTACAGTATGTTTACAATTTATTTCTAAACTTTTTAAAATTTAGAGCATTTGATTTTGTTTATTTCAATGGCAAGTATGTATTTTTATATCGTTCGATGCAGAATTAAAACAACATTTTTTCTTATTACAACTCTAAAATAAATTCTAACACATTCGGAGTTATCTACAAAAAACTTGTTTTTAACTATTTTATTAACAAATTTAATGAATAAAAGTCGAAAATGGCTTCAACCCTGTTATTTTTATATTATTCCATGCAAAGTTAAAAACGCAATTTTTTGTTATTACAACCACAATGCAAATCATAACATTTTCGGAGCTATTTCCCAAAAACGTTACCATGTTCGACTTTTAATCATTAAAGTCATTTGTCATTGACAGAATGAGTTTTTAGCAAATAACTCCGAATGTGTTAGCATTTGCAATAGAGATGTGATAACAAAAAATTGTTTTTTAATTCAGCATCGATTGACATAAAAATGAACGGTGTTGAAACCATCCTCACCTTTTATTCATTAAAATTGTCAAGTTTTTATCAAATAACTCCAAATGTATTAGGATTTACGTTAGAGTTGTAATATAAGAAATTATTTGTTTTTTAATTCTACATCGGATGATATAAAAATAAGTAGGGGTTGTCATTTAAAATAAGCAAAATAAAAAGCTCTGAAGTTTTAAAATAACTTGTAAACACCTTGTAGTAATTCAAATCAATCAAACTCAATTAATAAGTCTGTTAGACACGTACCTAGTAATAATGTCATCAAAAAACCACCGCTTCTAACTTTTAGAAAATTTTAAAACAAAAGATGAATTTTTGGTTTTTATTTTTTTTTTTCAACAGTAATTCCTAAACCGATTTAAACAAGTCTTTAGGGACATCTAAGAAGCTAAAAAAGTATCATAATGGGCACAAAAAAATAATAGCATGCCATTAGAAAAATATTATTATGACGTCATACTTTTTTAAGACACTCTGTATAGTCAAAAATATTTTGCTGAAATGTGTCCTAGAGCATAAATAACATCTACAAAATATCAAAACTCCAACTTTAATAGTAACTGAGCTACAGAAGACGGAAGCTAGGCTGGATCACCCTGTATATAAATTTAAAAAGATCTCCACGTCATTTAAAAATAACATAAAAAAAACTAAATTTTGGTCATTTTATTTTTTTATTAAAAAATGGTACGTAATTTTTTGATAAATTTTATTAAAGGTCTTGTATATGACTCATTTATGATACTGTATTTTTTCAAGTCTTAGGTTTTTCCATAGAAACTTTAAAACTTGATTACAAATATTTAAGGCGAGATAAGAACTGGTCTATGAGGAAATTATTTAACCTAAGGACAACATCCAATTATAAAAAAACGATTTTATTTATAATTTTTCTTAAAAAAATCAGTGTCAGTGATCACTGATCAGTGAAGATTGGATTAAAATTTATATGTTAAAAAAACTTAAAGGTTTTCTTAAAGAGATTAAAGAATATACAAACCTAGTGTCGTATTTAGTAAGAGAAAGTAAAAAGTGTAGTTGCCCCTCTTATTAAACAAAGAGATTTGCATTGTATTTTTTTCTTTAATATAAATAACCTTTAGAACTCCTTACTGTTTTCACATGGCGGTTATAATTTTTACCTTGCGATTATTATTTTTTCATAGCACTTACTATTTTGACCTAACATTTATTGCTTTCACCTACCATTTACGATTTTTACTTAGGAAGTGTACTTAGCGTTTAATGAAAATAACTTAGTTTTAATTCTTTGCCATTTTGTTTGAAGTAAATGTACCTAATATTTTTAAGTAAAAACAGGTCGATAGCGATATTCCGAGCAAAAGTTCAAACTAACATTAGTTACACTTTAGGTGTCATCCCTTTGCCGCTAGTTACCCTTACTTAATTTTTTTAATTACACCTTCTACTTATGAAAATGTTAAAAAATATGTTTAAAATTAATATCTAACGACAAAAGGAAAAAAATGTGTATTTATTTTTAAATTAAAGAGCATTAATTTTTGAAATTAAAAATCTCAGTAATTTTCAAATTAAATAAAAAAACAAGTCGATTCGAGTTGCAAGAAAATTTAATACATTTTAGGTTTCATTTTCTTATCACTAGCTACCCTTACTTTAAAATGTAATGTCAAGTGAACGTTTATTATTTTTACTGTGCACATGAAAATTAGATACTGTAAATATACGATATTTTCATATACCTCATACTGAACAAATTTTAATAAAATACTGTTCGTGTCTTACTTATCATTTATATATCATTCTTTACTCTGTAAATTTTATACTATACCGATCACTTCTAGTTCAAAAACTAATTAAATACTAATAATTTATCATTTTGCGCAGATTAAAATCAAACTGATTACTACACAATTAAAATTTGCTTCAACAATTCCAAAATACTTACTTCCTTTTCGATACTTGGCGTTGATTTAATTAAGTTGCGTAAATCCGTCAATTTTCTTTTCTCGTCATCTTGCACTTGCTTGATTTTCTGTAGTTTTACGCTAAGGTCGGCTACGTAGAATCCAAAGTGTTGGATTGTTTTTAATCCGTCTTGAAAATAACTGCCAACAAGTGATTAGGAAAACGTCGAATGGAAAATTGCAACTTACTTGATTTGAGCGTGGTAATATTCTACTAAGTTTTGGAGCAAATCAATACCCTTCTTGGTTTTAATTTCATTATATTTGATTAGATACTAGAAGAATTCAATCAGAGGACTGTTAAATCTTCTACAGGGTAATTCTTTTAGGGCCTATATTTTGTCAAGTTTTTCATCGCAACCACACATTTCCCTTATTTCGCAAAATTTCGTTAAAATAAGCTCAGCTGTTAAAGCACAAAAACGTTTTTGTCTTCTTCAAGAGTTTAACACACATTTTTAAGTCAAAACAAAACTTTTTCGATTACTTACGTCGCTTACACTGACTGAAAAACATTAAATTTGATTCAAATTCACGTTATTTAAGCATATTTCGCACACTTTAAAGTGCTTGAAAGTTTTTTTTTTAAGATCATGCCTAAGTTTCGAGTTTCACTCGACTTAACTCGTTTTTGAACAAAATTATGTTGAAAAATCACAAAATTTTGTGAATTAAAACCTTATTTTCTTTTCCGAATAATTTGATATGGTTTACAGCTAATAAACGAATTATCTCTAAAGATTTTGTAAAAAACAGACTGAAATTTCATTAAGTTGTAAGAATTGTGTGTTATTCGATTTTTAAACACGTTGTTGAGATAAAAACAAAGTTTATTAAAAAAGCTGATTTTGTTCAAAAATAATGTTACTTCTGCCTTTCTTATGCATTTAAACACGTTTTAGAGCTAAAATCTTGTTTTCTTCCTGAGATCCAAAATTATGTAATTTTGAGCACGTGTTTCAGACTCAATTAATTCGCTTTTGTTAAAAACAAAAAAGTCACACAATTACGCTAAAGTATGTGTAATTTTAGCCTTCTTCGAGTTTTGTTGCGAAAAAGACTATGTTATTTTTTTCCAAAACTTTACCTACAATTGGATGATAAAATGGATAAATCATCGAATTAGATTGAAATTGATGTTTAATGTCAAGACTGATTTATTTTACAACAATTCGTTATAAATCGTTATAAAAGCATAAAATACATAGAAGTCGATGTTAGCTTCTCTCGATTAGGCTCATTTTTTAGTGAAATTTTGCCAAAATAACTCAAAAAACCACAACATTGGTGGAAAATGTTCTGTTTATGAGTTTCGAAATGTCGCTAAAACAAACAAAAAATTTTATAAGTTTTACCTTTTTGAGTGTTTAGCATGTTTTTCAGCAACAAACTGAAATATTCGCAAAATTTTATTCAAACCAAATGGAAGAACAATCCACAAAATTTTTATGACAGGGAAATAAATTGTAAATTTTGCTTTTATGAGTAATAACGCTAATATTTCTCTCGAAAAATTGCGTTAAACTGGCGAAAAAATCAGCAATTCCATCAAAACTGATATTAATTGAATGATACGTCAGACGTACAGTTTTGAACCTAAAACTAGTTTGTAAGAAAGTGACAAGACACAAAATCACAAAAATAGAAAAACTGATACTACTTTGCAGGTTTAACTCTATTTCATTTGTTTTTAAGCAAAATTTCGTCAAAAATTTGGTCTAAAAAAAGTTATTTTACTTTTTTCAAGCTATTCAACACATTTTCGAGTTTCTTATTTACATAAATAGTAACCACACATTTTTATTCACTGAATTCTTAATCTAAAATTTACTTAAGTTTTTGCCACTTATTATCTGTCACAGTTTTGACATATGTAATTTTTTTAAAGTGAATATTTTTTGTATCCCACAACCAAAAATTCAAAGACAAGAAAAATTTTCAAACTAGTATGACTTTCTCAAAATGATAAAAAAACGGCTACACTAAGTTTTTCAGCTTTAACTACATTAGAATTAAAGAGTTTAAAATGTAGGCCCTAAAAGATCAGCCTGTATATACAACATACTTCACACATTTGCAGCTGAAATAATCTCCGTTCTTTTTCCATTTCGTCGGCTATTTCTGCTGCTGTAATTTCTGATCTAATTAGACCCGCTTCTTTGGCTTGTTGCTTCTTTTCTTTTTCTATTTTGGCATATTTGCTGTCATAATCCTTCGATGCTTTATCGAACGGCCGTTTCAAATCCCCCTTTATGCCCCTCAAATCACCCTTCAATAAATTATCCAAAGGAAACATAACGATGTTATTCAAATTTTGCATTAACGTTTTCTTCAAAAGCGACAACTGATTTGTTACCACCGAAAACTTATCGAAAGCTTCTCCTATCACATCCTCCCGATCCTTACTCCCCAGTTTTTCCAAAGCTTTACTCAATGAAAATTCATTTTCGACATGTGCTGCAACAAAAATTCGCTACGTGATAAACTAAACGATCGTTTAATATTGATAAGATATTAGCATCTTCCAAAAAGAAGCAAGTTTCGCACAGTCAGATCACGTGCAACAACAAAAGAAAATTATAATCAGCTTCGTCAAATCGAAACATTTTTAAACAGTTAAGTAGCTTAGAAAATTAAATTATTTGTCAAGTCAATTTAACTGTTTTTTATTCGCCGGAAATGCTGTCAACCTTCTGACTTTAAATAAAATATCCTGTTCGCAATTTCCAATTTACGTGATTGCAAAGGTAAAATCCATCCCTGTTAAAGGGTGACGATTTCAACGAACAATTTCCGGTCTATATTTGACATCTGTAGCTGGGTTAATGACATCATAAACATAATCAAGAGTAAATCGATAAAAAAGTCGCACCAAATAATTTATTGGCGGTTTAGGGATCATACAATGACATATTATTGTAATTAGGGTATTCACCAGCACACAGCGATGAATGCGAAGTATAATTAGATATAGGTGTGTTTGTTTACGGGAATTAACATAGCATTTAAAATCAACCTTGTGGAACGTTTTCGACAAACAAAATTCGTCTCCAATCCGAAACTTACATAAATGTGAGCGCACTGATTGTAAATAATAACAAGAAGACACGTAAGCTACCTTGAATAATGCTCATTTATATTTATGTTCTTCCGAGTATTTAGAACGAACCCACGATTACCATTTTGCAATTTGATCTGCCAAACACGCGTAGGGATTCGAAATGAGTTGTAAGAGTTCTGGTGAAAACTATTTTCGAAGGGTAAAATTGCAAAACAATCGGATGAATCCAGTCTCCCTATGTTTTACATAATCATTTCGCGTTGATCACGTACACACCCCTCGAATGAGACGGGGTTCAGTCGGTCGATTAAACCGAATTTATTGCATGTTTACTATAAGCCAGCAAACGTTGATATTGACTTGACAAAAAATCCGTCTCGTTATTTATGCATTTCTAACAAACCTGTTTCTTCTGAATGAGTGTAGTGATTAAACAGCTGATTAGTGTGATACACCTACCGATTTGTAGGACAGCACAAGGACTTAGAAATGTGTTGATGAACGATAATAAAATATATTGTTGTTAATAACAGGGTATATTGGTACAGAGAAAATAAACATTCCGCTTACCGTTTCCAGATGTGTGGATTGCCTTAATTGCTTTCCTCATTTTAGTCAGCCCATCTCGATCGCAATCCAGCGTCTGGAAAGTAATTAATTAGAACGGAATTACCAAATTCCTCCAACTAGCCAGGGCAAGATTTCTTTTCGGATTTACTTGAATATTCAGTAAGCAAATATGCAGGAAAATTACCACCATCAGCATTCGCCAAGTATTTATTACAAAATTTTTAATTCATGACTTGGCATTTGCATACACCAAAGTTTGTACAATTTATAAACATCCGGATTACTAAATGTCAATTTAATCAAAGCCCAATTATCCTGTATTGCCACCGAAACATCCCTCTAATTATTTTGGTTTTATTCAATTGCCAACAGGAAAACTGTTTATCCTTGAGTTCCGGTTGATAACAAATTGCGCCTGGCGAATCAACAGAACACAATAGAACAAATCTGAAAGCCCCCGGATCGAATGTGTTGAATTGGCCATTAATAATAGGAAGAAGTCTGAAAGGTTAGTCGAGTCGCCTATTTACCTAATACTACTCTCGACGAATATTTGCGAAGTGATTCACGTTTTGTGATGTCTTGTTGTGGCAAACATTTTTCAAAGCTTCCAAAATCATAATGAATCAATGCATTGACAACCGGAAGCTGCTACGCTCAGTGATAATCTTATAAAAGAGCGGAAGTCACGGTGGAATCGTTGAAAAGTTTTGGATGAGTTGCATAGTTTTGTATTTCATCCCAGGACTAAATAATTAGGCTATTTGTGAAATGCTCGTTAAGTCGGTTATCTTGATTATATTTACACACCCAAACAATTAACACCCAAGCACAGATTACTCCCAATCTCCAAAAAAAAAGAAACAGGTTCTATATGATTTCTTCGCACAAATGTGGCACATCCGTAAAAAACAGAATTTCAAGAAAGTTGCAAAACACCCACCATTGTGACACGACGTAATAACTCCCAGGACAATTAATTAGATTGGCAAATTTTACCAGGAAAGCTACAAGACTCAAATATTCTAAACAAGCCATAAACTAAGTTTAAATTTACGGTGCTAGTAAATTTCGACCTTATAAAGCATTCAGCACGAAGCTAATATCGTAAAAAACTTGCAACAAAATTGCCAATTATAAAAATCGATTTTTAATAACAGACGACTTATTAGCCAAAGATAATCCAAAATGTTACTTTCTCTCTTCAACGTTACAGGTTTTACAAGAATGGTAAGACAGCGAATACCAGTTCTGCCAAATTGCGGAAAATTTATCTTTTCCTTTAGATAACGAATTCTAGTGTTCGTGACTTACCGAACGGAATTTTTAAACAAATACCATGCAAAATTTTAAATATTCTTTGCATGTTATTACAATTAGGAGTTGGCTAGTCACAATCTGCAAAATTTAAATTAAAAACGCACCGAACTCGAACTGAACGCTCGCGCTCTGATGATCATTTTCAGGTGGTTTTGTCCGAAACAACTGTTAACTTATGAAAAACAAAGTGGCCAAACATAACAAAGAACAATGTGTTCGTGACATTTAATTCGATTAAATAAATTCATCTGGGTGTGATAATTTCGTAACTGGATTAAAACAGATGGTTTAATGAATGATGTTTCTCCCAACTGGCCAAGTAGCACAAAATGTAATTCGCAGATCTAAATTTAGGACGTTTTAACTGTTTACCAACCGAATGATAAGCTGTCTGACGGACAGGTTTCAATACTATATTTTATCTTCGGCTTGAGTTTACTTGAAAAATAAGTTTATTTAAACAATTACACATTCAAAATCAACAAACGGAGAAATAACAACTTTAATATTCGGGGTTTGCTCGCAAAATCATAGTTGTTGACAGTCAGTTTAGCCAATGACGTTTTAATATTTGTGTGAAATTATTTTCGCAATTAGTCTTTTTTAAGGAGGTACAAACAACAATGTATGCAAATTAGGTAAAGGAATGTTGTACAATGAATATAACAATGACACTGGGAAAATGATTTAAATAATTGTGAGTCTTTTGTTAAATGCTTGCACAAATTGCGAACAAATTGTGTGGGCAAAGGGGTGTTTATTAAATTGGGTCAAATCGACATTAAGATGCAAAAACTGTGTGGCTAGCTTTTATTACAATTTCCTGGTGGAAGTGTGATATCAGGGATATCCTGTGTTTGGAAAAATCAACACTTGTGGGTATCAGAACTAAACGAGTCTAAAAATATAAGTTACAAATAAGTAAACAGCATTTTGAGTGTTGGCCAAGACGAGTTTTGTGGTAATTACAAATCAGCGAAATGCCGAAATCTATGTCACACGAATTTTATGCTTCTAATATTCAATTAAAGTAATGAAAAGTATTCCAAGTAAAAGGGAAAGTGCCTATTGATTGATGTAATCATTTTACGAACCTCTTCCAATTGAGAAATGGTATTTTTAAATTGTGGCATTCTAGACACAAATGTTGAAGTAATTGGGGAATGGTAATCATCCTTAGTTTCTTTTACAAATTCGGCAACTCCGACTATCGTAGGCATCATGTATTCTAATAGAAATAAGTCAAAATAGCATCAGTTTATCACTTTTTACGTGCTCGTAAGAGCTTTACGCAACCAACACATCGTAAAAACCACCACCAGACGCACTTCCAATATTTCACTGCACTTTTCGCACCCGCACATCCATTATCACAAACTATTTATTGATATATTGCATTCATTGCTTTGCTATTTCAGAGATTGTTGATCACTTCTATTACACACTTATGCCAACTGTT